>NC_052309.1:11401713-11701713 GCF_016432855.1 Salvelinus namaycush | reverse complement strand
AACAAGGCACCTCAGGAGTTTGTTATATTGCCAATATGCCACAGCTAAGGGCTGTAATCCAGGCACTCCGCATTTCATTGTGCTTAAGAACAGCCCTTAGCTGCGTTATATTGGCCATATATCACACCTCCTCTGGCCTTATTGCTTAATTATTCAACTGGTTGTTTGGATCCTGGATGCTAATTGGACAAGCAGCGTTCCAAGCTGTGCTGTATTGGCCGTCACAGACACCACACCTATGCCATTGCTTGCTAACAGTTCCATCTGAAAATTATCACTGCGCCTCCATAAGAATATCATGTTCCTGTCTGAATCATCTCTTGTATATTTCTCTCAACGCGCACATTATTTCACCTTGCTTCTAGCCCAGCATTTAGTTTGGTACATCAGGGGTTCATTTATAAGCCTCACTGTCTGCCTGTCCAACTTCTGAATTTCAATCTCTGTAGTACCTACCACACAGTGAGCGGTGCCCAGACTAGACAACTCTTTGAGCCAATCTAAATCACTTTTCTAACATTATCATAGAAATATCCAAATAAATGCCAATAGAAAAAAAGATCAAACAAATGAAAATGCAGCTAATATACTGTCATTCCAGGTTCAATGTTTGACGTGACTGAGTTAGGGTGCGTTCGTAAATTCACTCTGGCCATCTACTCTGATTTCAGAGCACTCACATCTGAGTGTGCCAGATTGCAGAATAACGAACGCTCAAAGCTTAATTAAATGGTTGCCAGCAGCACAGTTAGTCACCAATGCTCTGGATAACATAAAAACAGACTAACCAGCTCTGCAAGGGCAAGTAAAATGGTCAGAGTGAGGTGTTCTCTCAATGCCAAGAGTGCCCTCTTGCACTCCAGATTGAATTTACAAACACACCCTTAGTTGAATTTGGCTAGCTACCGGGAAGAACATTAACCAGCGTGCATAGCAACCATTTAGTTTAGAATGGAAGACCAATCCATTTGTATAGCAACTATGCAAAAATATTTAACTGCATCATATCTGTAGCAACATGATGAAAATAACCAGATTTTTGTCAGGACTATATCTTCTGTTGGAAGAATGAAATTATATGAATTGACTTAGTTAATGAAAATATGTAATTCATTGTGATTTTAAGATGCTGGTAACAGTTTTATAAAAGCATTAAGGCACGTGAGACAGTGCTGTATCATGAATACTCCCAGGGTAGGGTTAGCATTATTGCATCGGGCCGAACAGCGCCATTTACCTGTGACTGTGGGCACGTGCGTGAAGTCGCTCTGGCTATCTACTCAGATTTCAGAGCACTCGCCTGAGTGTGCCAGAGCGCAGAAAAACAGATGAATTTACAAACGCTCAACACCTGTTGAATATGGCCGTTGTCGGTAAACATCACCAAAAAAGCGTGCCCTACTATTTAAATTGTTGCCAGCAACAGTTAGTCACCAACACTCTGGATAACATGAACACAGCCTAACCAGCTCTGCCAGGGTGAGGTGTTCTCTCATTTGCAGTGGTGTAAAGTACTTAAGTAAAAATACTTTTACATACTCGTTTTTTGGGACTCTACTTACAATTTATATTTTTGACATTTTTTACTCCACTACATTCCTAAAGAAAATAATGTACTTTTTAGTCCTTACATTTTCCCTGACACCCAAAAGTAGTCATTACATTTTGAATGCTTAGTTGGACAGGAAAATTGTCTAATTCACACACGTCAAGAGAACATCCCTGGTCATCCCTACTGCCTCTGATCTGGCGGACTCACACAACACAAATGCTTAGTTTGTAAATTATGTCTGAGTGTTGAACTGTGACCCTGGCTATCTGTAAAAATGTTTTAAAGAAAAGAAAAATCGTGTCATCTGGTTTGCTTAATATAAGACATTGTACATGATTTATACTTTTGATACTTAAGTACATTTAAAAACAAATACTTTTACTCAAGTTTTATTTTACTGGGTGACTTTTACATTTGAGTCATTTTCTTTTAAAGGCATCTTTACTTTTACTCAAGCATGAAAATTGGGTACGTTTTCCACCACTGCTCATTTGTGTCTTTAAGTAGCTAGCAAGCCAACGTTAGCCAGTTAGCTTGAGAGCTTGACTGCCGTTGTGTGGTCAGAATGCTTGGATCATCCCTACTCCAGTGCGCGCTCTGAACGCTCCGAGAAACGCTCTGAATTTACGAACGCCAGAGCGCACTCTGAGCACATTCTGGCACTCCAGAGTGAATTTACGAACACACCCTGTATTCGATACAGCACTGCCTTTTGTGCCTTATTGCTTAATTAAAAGTACGGTTGATGGACGTACTGTTGCTTCATGCATCACCCTGATACTAGGTAGCTACGTCCCACGCCGCTGCCTGGCAGTAGTGCTTGTCAAGCGGGATCAAGGGCACAGTCGTTGTTGTTCATGCCCTCCCAATTTGAGTAGACTGTGTGATAAAAATGGCCACGCTAGCTACCGCCAGCGACACGTTCATATACCCAATAGGAAGCTTTACTGGGTACCACGGGCAGGTCTCAGCTCGGCAGGCATGTCCATACTACACCGGTGCATTTCCCATGCCGCAACAGAATAGAAAGATGCTAAACAAATGATTTTGTATTCGATTTTTGCATTGTTTAAAGTTGATAGATCATTCACGCAAATTAAGGGACTGTACAGTGAGACTGGGAGTGTAAGTATGCCTCCAGGATAATATGGTAAAGTCGGCTATATGAACAAAAATCCATATGATAAATTGCCTGAATTGATGCAATAACAATAAATAGAACGATACATTTATAAATGTGCACCACTGTTTTTTATAAAGTAGTATTATATTTTAAACTACTATTACTAGTCTGGTGGTTGCAGCCATCAATTGCCCCATTAACGGCCATATTAGCAAACATTTCATTTCAAACTCCACAGTATGTCAGACTGGCCTCTAATTATATGGTTGCTTTCGAAAAACGTCCACTCCTTTTGAAACCCCCACTTTTCCAGAGAGATGCACTGCACTGAGAGATGACATATCAGTAGGTGGTAGCAGAGACCCTGAAGGACGACGTCGCAGCTGGACACCTCGTGAAAAGAGTGTCCCAGCTCAGTGCTGCCCCTCAGAGTATCTCAAGTTAAATGCCGACCGGGGTACTGCAGGCTGCCATTAGCCACTAAGTTATCCTTAACTTCTGTGTGGATTTTTTTTTTTTTTTTTTTATCGTTTCAATGACATACATCTGGTGTACCAGAAGCAATTATTGGTTCCACGATTGTCTTCTAATTTGTATTTACACGAAGATTGACATTTTCCGGGGATCCTGTATTCGGCAAACAATGCCAGCAGTACTGCGGTCGGCCTTGAACTTCGTGGCTTCAATGAGAGAGGGCAGTGTTCCCTGATTTGATCCAACTTTATTTTTCAAATCTCGTCTTTATCCCCCCCCCCCCCCCCCCCCCCCCCCCCCTTTTTCCACACTAGAGGGCGACCTCTAACAGTTAGTCAGCTCAGAAGTAGCTCCTAGTTAGACCTACCATAAAAATAAACACTGTACATCGATTCACATACTAGACTAGTTTAGCCTACTCTGACGAATGATAAATTGACATAATGAAAGAACTTGAGGTAAACTTGTGCACAGTAGAAAACCCTATGTATACCTTACACCTTTCTCTGTCAGTTTCAATGAAATAAACTCTAGGGTGTGTAAAATAAAAACAGGGATCATATTGGTCTAATGGACTTCCTCAGTCATAATAAGACTGACCTCTGTGTTCCTGGGTGAGAGAACTCAAGAATGCCATCTAGTGTTCAAACATGGTTTTACAACATTGGTTAAAAAAAATGCTGTAACCATTATCCCACTGAGCACTTCAGGAAAAAAATGGGGGATCTAACCAAAATTAACAATATATTTCTCTCTTAACATAGTTAGTGTAACCTAGTGATACATGAGGCACAAGTATTTTCATAGCATGTTATTAAGCAACTCTCGAATCAATGCAGACATGAGGTGGCTCAGTTACAGTCTGCAAAACATCACACATGCTATAGTCCTCTAGTGTTACAATAATATGTAGAATTAGTAGCATTGAAGAGAAGGAATGTCTCTCATTCTCTTTCCAAACACTGGCTACTTTGAGAATAGAAGACGGTCTAATCTCTCATGGGCTCTTTCCACTCCAAGGCATTTTTCTTCTACCTCCCTCAGTGTGAGTTCTGAGGTGTCCCTTGATATGGCTGGACTGACTGAATCCTTTCCCACAGACAGGACAGGAGTAGGGTTTCTCCCCCGTGTGGACCCTCAGGTGGGTCTTCAGATGGACTGACTGGTTGAAGCGTTTACCACACACGTGGCAACGGTACGGTCTCTCTCCAGTGTGGATGCGCTGGTGCTCCTTTAACCTCCCTGAGTAGCTGAAACTCTTGCCACACACACCACAGTGGAAGGGCTTCTCCTTATTGTGAGAACACATGTGGACCTTGAGGTAACTGGTAGAGGTGAATGACTTCCAACAGACTGTGCAGAGGATTTGCCTGTGACTAGTGCCACCACTGTGTGGTACTGTGTGGGATAGCATGTGTGCCTCCAGTTGGGAAAGCTCACAGAACACGGCTCCACACTGAGTACATGAGTGTGTCTGTGTGTCCTCTGGTCTCCTTTCTGGATCTCTCGAAACATCAGTAACACTGTCAGTGTTCTCACTCTGTGTTCTAGAACAGTCTGGATTTACTGCAGAGAGAGGCTGAGACTGAGGGGAGTCACTGGTTGGTTCTGATAGTGATACTCCATAGCCCTCTCCATCAGGTTCTGTTTTGATCTGTTCAGTTGTGTTGGTCAATAGAGAGTCTCTCTCTCTGTTCTCCACAGTTTGGAGAAGATGTGTGGGCTGAGGTGGCTCCTGATCACAGTCACTTTTCACACAGGGAGGAATGATTATGGAGTCTTCTTTGGTATCAGCCACCGGCCCTTGAATCTGCTCTACCTCCTGACGGGTCCTGAGTTCACCCTGTTCCTGTTTAATCTGTGTGGGCTCTGTGTCCTCCTGCCCCAGACTGGGGCTCCACTCCTGCTCACAGTGCTGTTGCTCAGGGGGAGTTTGCTGCTCCGAGACCCAAGAGACAATGGGCTGAGGAGCTGGTGGAAAGAAGACAATAAATGACATCAATGAAAGCAATGACAACTGTTCACGCTTGATTGATAAGACCAACATTGTGTTAGCTAGCTTGTTCTGTTAATGTAATAGCTGTCTCTGGCTGAATCCAAGATCACCCCTTTCCCCACTCCTCTATTTGCGCATTCACCTGTGCCACTGCCATATGCACACATCTCCCAAAGCAGAGGGAGTGAAATTTATGGATGGCGTAGGGGCTAATTAGGTACTTCGATAACCACTTCGACCGAGCCAAGGAAGCTAATTTTTCACCATAAAAATAAACCGCTATAATAAAGTATTCCATGTGTTATCACATTTCAAATCAAACTGTCACATGCGCAGAATACAACAAGTATAGACCTTACTGTGAAATGCTTACTTGCAAGCCATTAACCAACAGTGCAGTTCAAGAAGAGTTGAGAATATTTACCAAATAAACTAAAGGAAAAAATAATAAAAAGTAACACAATAACATAACAATAACAAGGCCATATACAAGGGGTACCAGTACTGAGTCAGTGTGCGGGGGTACAGGTTAGCTGAGGTAATTTGTACACGTAGGTAGGGGTGAAGTGACTATGCATAGACAATAAACAGCGAGTAGCAGCAGTGTACAAAACAAATGGGGGTGTCAATGTAAATAGTCCGGTGGCCATTTGATTAATTGTTCAGCAGCAGTCTTATGGCTTGGGGGTAGAAGCTGTTAAGGAGCCTTTTGGTCCTAGACTTGGCGCTCCGGTACCGCTTGCCATGCGGTAGCAGAGAAAACAGTCTATGACTTGGGTGACTGGAGTCTCTGACAATTTTATGGGCTTTCCTCTGACACCGCCTATTATATAGGTCCTGGATGGCAGGAAGCTTGACCCCAGTGATGTACTGGGCTGTACGCACTACCCTCTGTAGCGCCTTACGGTCAGATGCAGAGCAGTTGCCATACCAGGCGGTGATGCAACCGGTCAGGATGCTCTCGATGATGCAGCTGTATAACTTTTTGAGGATTTGGGGACCCATGACAAATCTTTTCAGTCTGAGGGGGAAAAGGTTTTGTCGTGCCTTCTTCACAACTGTCTTGGTTTGTTTGGACCATGATAGTTCATTGGTGATGTGGACGCCAAGGAACTTGAAACGCTCAACCCACTACAGCCCCGTCGATGTTAATGGGGGCCTGTTCGGCCCGCCTTTTCCTGTAGTCCACGATCAGCTCCTTTGTCTTGCTCACATTGAGGGAGAGGTTGTTGTCCTGGCACCACACTGCCAGTTCTCTGACCTCCTTCCAATAGGCTGTCTCATCGTTGTCGGTGATCAGGCCTGCCACTGTTGTGTCGTCAGCAAACTTAATGATGGTGTTGGAGTCGTGTTTGGCCTCGCAGTCATGGCTGAACAGGGAGTACAGGAGGGGACTAAGTACACACCCCTGAGGCGCCCCAGTATTTAGGATCAGCGTTGCATACATGTTGTTGCCTACCCTTACTACCTGGGGGCGGCCCATCAGGAAGTCCAGGATCCAGTTGCTGAGGGTGGTGTTTAGTCCCAGGGTCCTTAGCTTAGTGATGAGCTTCGTGGGCACTATGGTGTTGAACGCTGAGCTGTAGTCAATGAACAGCATTCTCACATAGGTGTTTCTTTTGTCCAGGTGGGAAAGGGCAGTGTGGAGTGCGATTGCGTAATCTGTGGATCTGTTGGGGCGGTATGTGAATTGGAGTGGGTCTACGGTATCCGGGAGGATGCTGTTGATGTGAGCCATGACGAGCTTTTCAGCCTTCATGGCTACCGACGTTAGTGCTACAGGGCGGTAATCATTTAGGCAGGTTACCTTCGCTTCCTTGGGCACAGGCTGTCAGCACAGGCTGTAAAATAGCCTACTATTCCTGTGATGAGTAGATTGGATAGTCATAACTTAGTCTAATAATATAACTCAAACACTGTTCGCAAAAAAAAACCTGTTCATTGAGTGCGTAGAGTAGGCCTAGCGAGTGTGTACTAGCTAGCTAATGTACGGCATGTAGTGACGTAATGTTAATTGGATTTGTACTGTTTCAAGTACTTTCAATGGCAGTTGTTGTGGCATGTAGTGCAAGTTCACACAAAATAATGGAGAGGCCTACCTAATTATAAGACATAGGTGGCAACCTGTGATAAATAGCTATCTAGCATTACACAAACACCTGTGTGTAAGCTAACAGGGGATGTAGTGTGGTTCGTCAACGAAGCACACAGGCTGTGCATCTGTGCAAAACTGCTACTGTAAGTGTTTCTATATTTGAAATATTATTTATTGCTGATATGAAAGATAAGGGGAATATCAGCATGTGTTTAGAAAACGTGTTTGAAAGCGATGATTGGCGTTTCTAAACAATAAAACACAGCTTCGGAATTGTAGTTCACGTGGAGCCAACTGGGGTGGAATGTAATAGCTGGAAACCCTAGATATGGAGAAGGGTTTCCGAGAGTTATGGGAATACAGTATTGTAAAACGACTGTGGGGTGTTATTAATTTAAATGCTCGTTTTTATTATTTAAAAGTGGAACATGTATTGCATTTCAGTCACCAGTGTGTCCCAAACTTTATGGGTTTATTGATCCCCTCGCCACCGAGGGCCGTCTAAACGCGTTGGTTGGGGTGGTTTGGGATTGACGACTCTCCGCGAGTAGATACAATCGGTTGTTTCCGGTTTTCAGTGTTTAACCTAACGGCCGTTTCCCCTAAAAAACAAACCTCCGCCCAGGCGTCTCTTTACGCCTGCTACGTTAGGTATTCGCCGTCTCTCTGCCCTACAGAGTCAAATAGTGTAGAATACAACGTGTACGTGTAAATAAGAAGAGTACAGTAGTCTAGATGGCTACATACCCGGTGTGATCAAGTGTCGTTTCAGGTATTGGTTCTCTCTCTTTGTCCGGGTTATTTCTTCCTGGTATTCGGAGATCGTGTCTCCGACCACTCCAAGTATCTCCTCGGCAGCTTGCATCAAACGCTCAGTTAGATACACGTTCAGATATTGTAATTTAGTCATTGTTTGAAGATTATCGGGAACAAAATATCTTCCTGAAATACACGTAGCTAGCTAGGGCTTGTTGTCAAATGTACCGCTGTGAAGCAGGCAAGAATAAATAAGTACTTCCGGTTCATGGATTTTTGGAATCCTTCGGAATAAGAGTTCCGTCCTGTTTACTTTGTAAATGAACAATTAGGTCGAAAATTATGGAAAATGTACACTTATCGATATTTTATACTAGTTATCATTCAAAGAATCATGTATATTATGATTTATTTGTTCACTTTAATCCAATCGTTTTTCATATTATACATACACAGCAAAAGGGGATCCATTCTATGCAGGAGCACTTCTAGTTTCCAAATACACAGAGTTTACACCCAGAGGAGCTTTTACTGTGAAACAACGTACAGATCGTTTTGTATGGTGCAATAGCTATACATGTCCAATTTGAAATCCAATATATTTTTTAAAGTTGATGGGCCACTCTGTAAGGGCTGCCAAATGAGCATCAACACTCCTATGGATGTAAACTCTGCGGATTTAAAACTCGAAGTGCTCCTGAGTAGAATGGACTCCACTTTAACAATGACAGAATGTACATTAAATGGTGTAAATACTTGTATGTTCAATGTGAAAAACTTACTGAACAATGTGCAATACGAATGGGCTAATTAAGTATGGGATGATTATTCATATTGTTATTACTATTATTAATATTATCATTAATGTTTTGTTATTTGTATTACTGTTACCTATCTAGTAATCATTACTTTTAATGCTGTTAACAATATCAATGTTATAATAATATTTGAGCTATAAAGGCGATTAACTTTATTCATTTTTTCATATTGTTTAACAAAATTTTAAGTCTGCTTACTTTTCCTCATAAAATTTTACCAATTTTGAAGGTTTGTATTACTTTTCACCCTATTCATTGTAGGACTTAAATTTTTAAGGAAAATCCCTGAGGTCTTATTCTTTCTAGGTCTTGCTCAGTTGTGTAAAAAAAACTTTAAAGTACCACTTAAGTCGTTTTTTGGTATACTTGTACTTTACTTTTTAAAATGTTGCCTACTTTTACTTCACTACATTCCTAAATGAAATAATGTACTTTTTATTCCAAACATTTTCTCTGAAACCCAAAAATACTTGATAAATGGTCCAATTCACACACTTATCAAGAAAACATCCCTGGTCATCCCTACTGCCTCTGAATTGGCAGACTCACTAAACACAAATGCTTTGTTTGTAAATTATGTTTGAGTGTTAGAGTGTGCCCCTGACTACCCATCAATAAAAAATAAACACGAAAATTGTGCCATCTGGTTTGCTTAATATAAGGAATTTGAAATGGTTTACACTTTTACTTTTGATACTTAAGTACGTTTAAGCAATTCCATTCACTTTTGATACTCAAGTATATTAAAAACCAAATACTTTCAGACTTTTACACAAGTTGTATTTTACTGGTTGACTTTTACTTGGGTCATTTTCTATTAAGGTATCTTTACTTTTACTCAAGTATGATAACCGGGTACTTTTTTCACCACTGGTGTTGCTTACTCTTGCTAGCCGAACTGAGGTGTCAAACTTGAAGAGAAGGGTGCAACTGCAGGCCGCAATTCAGGGCGTTTCTGCATCTGCAGGAACCGACTACTTTATTCTTCTATTGGTACATTTTTAAGCTAGGACTCCAGTACGTGAAGCAGGGGCGCTCCAGTACAGTAGATGGCGGGAATGCACCATAATGTTGGATTCCAACCACAGATAAACCCCACAGAAGAGGCGGGGGTGGAAAGGGTAGCTAACCATAGCTAGTACACACAGGTATGTGGAGGTGAGGGGCACTACGGGTGTGTACTTGCTACCGTTTCCGCCCCGCCTCTTCTGTGGGCTTTATCGGCTGTTAGCAACACCGTATGCTAGCTTGCTTGCTAACTAGTTAGCACACGGTGTCGCCCCAGCCTCTCGCGCTAGTGGGAGGCAGGGGCGACAGGTACAGTGTCCTTCGTCCCCGCCTGTCGGATACGGTTCTCTCTGGTACACGGCAGACGGGGGTTGGGGACGAAACCATGTGCTAAGTGTTGCTCCCGCCTGCTGTACTAGCAGGGGAGTGTCCTTCGCCCCCGCCTGTCTGGTCTGTTTTCCCGCAGTTCAATTAACAACTGTGAGGGAAGAACACTGTCTAAATGCAGCGGGCTGCAGTTGCACACTTGGAACGCTGTAAGCACGGAAGTGACGTCGGCACTCTAGTCGCATATGGCCGTGTTTACCATAGAAATGTAGGAACGTAAAATGTATTAATTCTAAAGGATTGTTCATCTCTGACATTGCCTCTACATCTGCATTGCTTACTGTTTGGGTTTTTATGCTGGGTTTCTGTATAGCACTTTGTGACATCTGCTGATGTAAAAAGGGCTTTATAAATACATTTAATTGATTGATGGAGAAGACACTACAGTGGCTGAGCGCCACTACACAACAGTGAACAATACTCGAATTGCACTATAACGTTGACAAACGGTGCCCACAAACTGTTCGTGCTTACAGAAAGCTGTCCCAATAGCAGTCCCAACAGCAGAGTCCCAATAGCAGTCCCAACATCTTACCACTGCTACACCTGGCTATCAGTGGAGCCTTGTCTGGCAGTGAAACAGTTAATTCAGCCTCATTTACTGCCTTTAAAAAAACATAGCTGATATGGCTGACTTGCTTAAACAAATGTGGTTTCCACTGACACTTGAGATGTACAAACTATGGCATAAGGGAACGACAAGGGGATTAGAGGAAATCTGTAATTTCGATTAAGACATTAATGAGCTAGGATGGACGTAGTCAATATAACTATTTGTTCAGCACTTTTGAAATGTACAGAGACAGAATTCAGAACATGGGTCGTTCTTACAGTGTTCTCGCTGTACACCAAGTCAGAACCGTAGGATAAATAAAGGGGGCATATAAGCAGACAATGAAAGCTCTTACAATATTCAATGATTACATTTCTCTAAAACAGGTTATAGGCTACATGTGCACCACCAAGTCAGAACAGTAGGTTAAATTAAGAGGGCAAAATTGACCAAATTATTAGGGCGAGGCACATGGGTTACTAACAGCTTACTACACAACATATACTTAGTATTACTTTCTTAGCTACAGTATACATATCTCCCTAGCATATTGCAGTATTTATGCAGCAACATATAATACATTTTTGGACGCAACTTGTTGTGCTGTGCTCACTTGAACAGAAAGGTGGCGTGGCGGTCCTTCATGGGCAAATTTTGTCATAAAAAGTTGTCGTCAAAGTCTGGCATTCTCTGGATTTGTGGTGTTTTCAAGACAACTGGGAACTCTGAAAAAAACAAGGTTGAATCATGATGATGTCAGTGATCTTCAGGTTGTAGCTCTAAAAAGAGGCCCAAGTTCCCGACTTACAATTCCGAGTTGGATGACCGTTCAAAACGTATTTTCCCAGTCGGAGCTAGTTTTTTCCCTGAGTTCCCAGTTGTCTTGAACTCACTGGTCAGATTTCCCAGTTCCGAGTTAACAGTTGTTTTGAGTGCGACAGAAATCATGCTGGATTGACAGCATGGCCAATGTTGAATGTTTTCATTTTAAGTTTGGAAAATAGACCCTTAAACTTAGAATTGGGACCACACCCACTCAACTGAATAGGAGGCTAGTGATTGCTTTGCAATACTTGCAGTTAGCCACAGATTCCTTCCAAACCACTCACTGTTGAATTTGCGATTTCCAACTTGTTGTGTAATGTTTATATCCAATGGCCGATTAGCACCGATACATTTCATCTATAATTTCTCTTCATTATTTCTCTTCATATGACAAGGATTCAAAATTATTTGCCAGTAGATTGTCGACTTCATTCATGATGATAACTGCTAGCTAAGATTTTGAAAGTAAGTCCAATCAAAGCTACTGTAGATATGTGATTTGACGTCATTTTATATGTAGCCGATGACCTTGAGCTTTCTTGGAAGGGCACTTCTAATGTAACTCTACCGCAGCACCCAAGGGGCTTGAATATGAGCTCTACCCTTAGATTTGGCAGTGACGTAGAGTCCTCATGTGTGACAGAACACTGAGCCAATCACGGCGCAACTAGATAACATTACCAACCCCTATGCTCTGTATTTTCCGCTGGCTGCCCCACCACCACAGAAAGCACTGAGCTAGGCTGAAACACCTGCATTTTGGAGCTGCCTTACTCAAGAAAGTAAAAAAGAGACCATGTTTGTATGGAGGCTTTATTAACTCAATGATTTTTAATGATTTTTTTTACATTGTTTGCAAATTGATATGACACGTATTAATGCAAAAAATAACATCAAAAAAAGGTAACCTTTTTGCTAAAAATGCGGAGCTCAGAGCCCCACCTGCCCTGAATGACGGTTCGCTACTGAGTGTTTGTTTTTCAATCATCTTACCATTGCAGTACTTGATCCACCTATTTTTCAGCATTGAACCTTTATTTTTTGCCTTCTCCTTTCCCACTAGAGGGCAACCTCTAACAGTTAGTCAGCCCAAAAGTGGATCATGGGCCTACCATAAAAATATACGCTGTACATTGATTCACACACTAGACGCAAGTGTATCCACTGCGACATATGTTATTTTTCATCATGTCAAGTTAAGGGAGGTAAACTTGTGTACACCTCTGTCATTTTCAACGAAATGGACTCTTGGGTGTATAACATAAAAACGGGGATAATGTTGCTAATGAACTTTCTCATAGTTCTCATACTAAAACTGACCTGAGTGATCCTGGTTGAGTGACGTTACAAGGCTGTTTTGAAGAAGGAAAAGTTTCACAGCCGTTCTCTGCCCATACAGTCTTCTGAAATTAACACAAGCTGAAACGCACGCACACACACACACACACACGTGTCCACAAACGTACATATTACATAACCATTACAAAATCACTGCTCTGAGTGCCTGCAGTCTATTGACACAGTACTGAAACGAGATACAAACAACACAACCATCACTTGAGATAGGAGTTAAATTAATGAGAAACATAATTTCTGTTGGCAAAGGGGCTTTCTGCTTTAATGACTTGCTGCAGTATGCAAGTGCTCAGACTCAGAGCTCTTCGGACCCAGCTCCACGAGGGGGCTAAAGGGGGCTTAGCCCTCTCAGTTCAAACTTGCGCCCCCTCAGTTTTAGTTTTGTCCTTTATAAAAATAGCAAGAAATTTTAAAATGATTGAGTGACAGGTTGGCGCAAAAACAAATCTGTGTATTCGCTGTGCTGTGTAAGGAGGGCTATGAAAATCCACTGGGGGGCTAGGTATGACTCATTTTGGGTTTCCATAAAAAGCAGGAAGAGTCACTTCTCATCTGTGGTAGGCTAAGTGAATAATGTGATACGCCTGTAATATTTGATTTATAAGGGTGGGGCCAAGTTTACAGTTGAAGCTGCTTTACTCATCTGCCTCATGCCGCACCACTACCAAGTTGAGTAAGCTTCTTAGCTAGCATACCCACCCTTCTACAAGCGCTGCCAGGATAATGGCTCTACCTCCATCTGTTCCTGACGATCTTGGAACAGTGGAACCAGCCCAGGTTAGCCTAGAATCCTACACTAGCCGCAGGTTTTCTGTCCAAAAATGTTAATTTAATTGCAACTGGTTCATGAGAAGAGAGTGGCTGGAATACCCGGTTACTACAGATACGGCATTTTGTTTCCCG
Organism: Salvelinus namaycush; assembly: GCF_016432855.1. NCBI lineage: Eukaryota > Metazoa > Chordata > Actinopteri > Salmoniformes > Salmonidae > Salvelinus > Salvelinus namaycush. The sequence continues at coordinate 11,687,867 of NC_052309.1, read as the reverse complement.
TGTCGAAAGTTCTGTGTTGGGACCAATGCTAACGCAGACAAGAAATACGTGGTGGAAAGTACAGTAGGCCAGCAGGACAGAGGAGAAGAGACTGATACACTCAGTTGGATGCTGTCATTGGTGAGATGTCAGAACGAATCAGCGAACGCAACAGCCAACTGGTGGAGGCCCTGTCTGCCATTGACCCAGAGAGCCATGACTTTCTAGATGTGAAAAAGGTGAAACAGTTTGGTGGAAGCTGAGCTTAGTGTCACTCAGCAGTTTTTGTAGAAAAAATAACATCTTTTGAGTTCCTTTGTCCATGACAGAAAAATATTTCACCACCACATTCCTTTTTCCACGCAACTTCATTTAAGGATATAAAGTGAGTTTCCTGTAAACAGTATATGTTCAATTCCTTTTCTTTTAGCCACGTAAAGACTGATCTTTTTTTATAACTGGCTATGCTTATTTCACCCCTTACCATAACTAGATACTATTCTCAGTCTAAATTGACCATAATTAGTGCTTGTGTAACGGATGTGAAATGGCTAGGTAGTTAGGGGGTACGCGCTAATAGCGTTTCAATCGGTTACGTCACTTGCTCTGAGACTTGAAGTAGGGTTTCCCCTTGCTCTGCAAGGGCCACGGCCTTTGTGGAGCGATGGGTAACGACACTTCGTGGGTGACTGTTGTTGATGTGTGCAGAGGGTCCCTGGTTCGCGCCCGGGTCGGGGCGAGGGGACGTACTAAAGTTATACTGTTACACTTGTAAAGTTACTGACATCAGAGCTATTATGACGGTCAAAATTAGAGCTTTCAAATGTCTGATATTTAGAATTCAAGAAATAGGTTCTAGCAATATTTGTTTTATTCCCTTGCCTGTGAGCCAATGCCACAGATGTTAGAAAATTGAGACAAGATATTATGTGTGTAGTAAATCTGAGTAGGTTGATGTGTATGATATTGGATGTGATTTAGTGAGTGTGTACGATGTCTGTATAAGAGTAAGACTAATGTATGCCGTCCAAATAAATAATAACTCCGCCAATTTGCATGGTTGAGCGTCTGTGTGTGTGTAACATGTAGTGCGTATAGCCTTAATATTCATGATGATAATTGTAATCCATATCGTATCACTGTCACAGTTGCATCATAATTACCTTTAACATCATTGAAAAACACATCCTAGCATTTCCATAGAAATTGACATTTCACATGATCATGAAAGACACCTTTCATTACTCTACAGCATGTATAAGTCCATATGTGTACGGGAGCATGTAATTGAGTATGTGTGTGTTCATATCCACTTCATAGTGTTCAGATATTTTTACAGTTCCCATACTTTCTTTTTTCGTAACCTGAAGTCCCTGTAGAATTTAGTACAGCCATGGTGTTATGGAGCTGTCTCGGGAATAGCTGTCCATCTATAGTTTGTCCACAATGAGAAAGGCACGCTTACCCTTCTCCGTCTGTTGCCTTTGTACCGGATACGGTCTCTTACGACGTTCGTTTATCTCCCTTGGAAATTGGTAATTGACACCAAATTTGGTCCGGTTAAGCTCCCTTCCCCTACTTTTGATCAGCTCCTTTTGTTGGTATTGTTCAAATTTTGCAATGATCGGTCGGGGACCCTTGGTCTTGTCACTCCGAGCTCCAAGTCTGAGTACTCGGTGGAAAGCCACCTTGTTTACAGTCTCTATAGGAAGTTTCAAGGCGGATTGCATGAATTCTCTGATCGCGCCCTCTGAGTTTTTGGATTCGTCCTCAGGAATCCCAGAAAAACATTGATTTTCACGCATGTCTAGTAGCGACTCCTTCATCACCCTGTTTTCCCTGAGTAGACAATCCATGTTGGAATCGTGGATTTTTACCTTGGCTGTGAGTGCCTTGTTCTCTCCTTGGAGTGAGAATTTCACTCTGGCTAAACTCCAAACTCCCCCTCAGCCCTGCTATACATATGCAAAAATTGTGTAGATTGAGGAAAACAACTATTTAATACATTTTAGAATGAAGCTGTACGTAACGTAACAAAATGTGGAAAAAGTCAAGGGGTCTGAATACTTTCTGAATTTCACTGTATGTAATCAAAACAAGCACAAATGCTTCAATTCATGAAGGTCATGTTAACTGACTGATATTATCTCATAGAACAAAACATTTAAGATCGAAGCCTGTGTTACCCTCTGACCTTATTTTGGTGTGTATCCCAAAACTCTATTCTTTCCCCATTAATTTCCCCTATAGGAATGGCTGAACAAACCACAGTCAACTCATTTCCTGTTTTTAGGACTACAAGCTGGTGAGCTCTAGTGGGGAAGTTTTTTTGTTGCTATAAAGTCATCATAGATTTTGAATTTTGTAGTATAAACTTACCAATAGTTGGGTTTCTGGATTTAAGGCTGTTGCTTGGCAGGACCTGTGAGGGCAATCATATTCAACTGTAACCAGGTTTCCATTCAAAATGTAAAATCAGTGAAATTCATTTTGCAAGAAATAGCGTTAGAAATGCTTTTATGCGCAAATATTGATATTATAATAATCAGAGTTAAATGCGATGCAAACCATTAAACTGTATTTTTTTTTTTTTATTCGGTATATGTGAATTTAACAAGATATTTTCATGTGCACTGTCATCACATACAGCCTTTTATGCACAAGTCAATTTGATGGGAACACATCTGGTGGGGAAACGCACACTGTTTTAAGCAGAAAATCTGTTGCCAATAGGATGGAAACCTAGCTTGTGTAACACTTTTGTGGAGGAGAAATAATTTAAGTATACCATCTAGTGTTCAAACATGGTTTTACAACAACATTGTTGAGGATAGGTTGTCTGTAACAGTCCCACTGATCACTAGAACATTGATCTGATGTGACATTCAGAAATAAAATGTTCCCACACATAGGTCTACTTAATCAATGACAGAGTTTGTTTATTTGCAAGGAGACCAACAAGCTCCTATTGAAATCATCAAGAATTTAAAAAAAATGCAAATCTAACAAATTAACATTATATTTCACTGTAACCTAGTGATACATGAAGGGATGCGTTCAAGTCTTTTCATAGCATTGTATTAGAACAGCTCTCTTAAATCAATGCAGAAATGAGGGGCCTTAGCTACAGTCTGCAAAACATCATACGTCCTCTAGTCTTACAATTCTATGTTGAATTAGTAGCACTGAAGAGAAGGTATGTCTATCTTCCTCTTTCCAAAAGCTAGGTGCTTTGAGAACAGAAGGCTCTGTCTTTTCCCTCGTGGGCTCCTTCCACTCCAAGGCTATCTCTGATAAGCTACCCAGGAAAATGATAAATACAGGCTAAGGAGATCTTATATATTTTGTTCTATGAGATAATCAGCTAATGTCACTTTTTGTGAATTTTCAAGCACTTACCAAGCAATCGAAAAGTATTCAGACCCCTTGACTTTTTCCACATTTTGTTATGTTACAGTCTTATTCTAAAATTAAATTGTTTCCCTCCCTCAATCTACCCCACAATGACAAGACAAAAACAGGTTTAGAAACTTTCGCAAATTTATTAAAAAGAAAAAACGCAAATATCAAATTTACACAACTGTGCAGATCCTATACTCAACTTTGTTGAAGCACCTTTGGCAGCGATTACAGCCTTGAGTCTTCTTGGTATGATGCCACAAGCTTGGAACACCTGTATTTGGGGAGTTTCTCCCATCCTTCTCTGCAGATCCTCTCAAGCTCTGTCAGTTGGATGGGGAGCGTCGCTGCACAACTACTTTCAGGTCTCTTCAGAGATGTTCGGTCGGGTTCAAGTCCGGGCTCTAGCTGGGACACTCAAAGACATTCAAGGACTTGTCCCAAAGCCACTCCTGCGTTGTCTTGGCTGTGTGTGTTGGGTCGTTTTCCTGTTGGAAGGTGAACCTTCACCCCAGTCTGAGGTCCTGAGCGCTCAGGGGAATGTTTTCATCAAGGATCTCTCAGTACTTTGCTCTGTTCATCTTTCTCTCAATCTTGACTAGTCTCCTAGTCCGTGCCACTGAAAAACATCCCCACGGCATGATTCTTCCACCATCATGCTTCACCGTAGGGATGGTGCCAGGTTTCCTCCAGACGTGACACTTGGCATTCAGGCCAAAGAGTTCAATCTTGGTTTCATCAGACCAGAGAATCTTGTTTCTCATGCTCTGAGTCCTTTTAGGTGCCTTTTGGCAAACTCCAAGCGAGCTGTCATGCACCTTTTAGTGAGGAGTGGTTTCTGTCTGGCCACTCTACCATAAAGGCCTGATTGGTGGAGTGCGGCAGAGATGGTTGTCCTTCTGGAAGGTTCTCCCATCTCCACAGAGGAACCCTGGAGCTCTGTCAGAGTGACCATCGGGTTCTTGGTCCCTTCCCTGACCAAGGCCCTTCTCCCCCGATTGCTCAGTTTAGCCAGGTGGCCAGCTCTAGGAAGAGTCTTGGTGGTTCAAAACTTCTTCCATTTAAGAATGATGGAAGCCACATTGTCTTTGGGGACCTTCAATGCTGCAGACTTTTTTTTATACCATTCTCCAGATATGTGCCTCAACACAATCCTGTCTCGGAGCTCTACGGACAATTCCCTCGACCTCATGGCTTGGTTTTTGCTGACATACACTGTCAACTGCGGGACCTTATATAGACAGGTGTGTGCCTTTCCAAATCATGTCCAATCAACTGAATTTACCACAGGTGGACTCCAAGTTGTAGAAACATCAAGGATGATCAATGGAAACAGGATGCACCTGAGCTGAATTTCGAGTCTCATAGCAAAGGGTCTGAATACTTATGTAAATCTGTTTTTAATTTTTAATACATTTGCAAACATTTCTAAAAACCTGTTTTTGGTTTGTCATTATGGGGTGTTGTGTGTAGATTGATATTTTTTTCATCCATTTTAGAATAAGGCTGTAACATAACAAAATGTGGAAAAAGGAAAGGGGTCTGAATACTTTCTGAATGCACTGTATTAACCATTTCTGAGACTCACTAAGCTAATTCCTTTGATAAAGCAGTAGCAATACAAGCAATACAAATATATATTCAGAAACATATCCCTCTAATGCTTAGGGAAGATCTCATGTAAAGTGATATTGAAGTGTTGTGGTTTCAGGTTCACCTATCTCAACTAAAGCTTGTTCTTTTAGGGTGTTGCAATAGGCCACCAAGTGCTAACAGTCAGTATCTAGATAATGTATGTGAAATGCTTGATAGTGTATGTAATATAAACAGAGGTCTACTTTTTGGGGACCTGAATATTGACTGTTTCCATCAAGCTGTCCGCTCAAGAGGAAGCTTCTCACTGTAACCAGTGCCTGTAATCTGGTTCAGGTTATTAATCAACCTACCAGGGTGTTTACACTACAGGAACTAAACTCCGCAAAAAAAGAAACGTCCCTTTTTCAGGACCCTGTCTTTCAAAGATAATTAGTAAAAATCCAAATAACTTCACAGATCTTCATTGTAAAGGGTTTAAACACTGTTTCCCATGCTTGTTCAATGAACCATAAACAATTAATGAACATGCACTTGTGGAACGGTCGTTAAGACAGTAACAGCTTACAGACGGTAGGCAATTAAGGTCACAGTTATGAAAACGTAGGACACAATAGAGGCCTTTCTACTGACTCTGAAAAACACCAAAAGAAAGATGCCCAGGGCCCCTCAGTGGGTTAACATCTCACTGCAAGTACTGGCAAATCTGGTGCAGTCCATGAGGAGATGATGCACTGCAGTACTTAATGCAGATGGTGGCCAGACCAGATACTGACTTTTGATTTTGACCCCCCCTTTGTTCAGGGACACATTATTGCATTTCTGTTAGTCACATGTCAGTGGAACTTATTCAGTTTGTCTCAGTTGTTGAATCTTATCTTCATACAAATATTTACATGTTAAGTTTGCTGAAAATAAACGCAGTTGACAGTGAGAGGACGTTTCTTTTTTTGATGAGTTTATATAATCCACATGTAGTTATCACATTTTTACTAATACTGTAGAACTTTGTTCTAAAACTTTATCCGTATCCATTGAATGCAGTGATCTCAATATAGTGGCTATATCCAGGAAAGACAAGATTCCAAAAGCTGGGCCTAAAATAGTGTATAAGAGATCATACAAAATATTTAGCTGTGACTTATGTAGAAGTAAAAAATATTTGTTGGTCTGATGTGATTAATAAGAAGCATCCAGATGCTGCACTTGATGAATTTATGAAATTGCTTCTTCCAATTACTGATAAACATGCCACCTGTTAAGAAACTGACTGTTAAGGATTTGATGAGGAATTGAAGAACGATGGTTGAACGAGATGGGGCAAAAAGAGTGGTTAATAAGTCTGGCTGCACATCTCTTATTGAGATTTGAGAAATTATGTGACTAAACTTAAAAGAAACTTATGAAGACAAGGTCAGTGATAAAAATAATGATGGAAAATAACTTGAGTACTTTAAATTAAATGATGGGCAGGAAGACATTCAACTCCATCTTCCATAAAATCAGATGGCTTATTCAACACAAAACCATTTAATGTTGCCAATTATTTTAATAATTACTTCATTGGCAAAGTGGGCAAACCTAGGCTGTAAATGCCAACCACGAACAGTTGAAAGAAAATAATGACAGAAAAGCATTGTAAGTTTGAATTTTGTAAAGTTAGTGTGGAAGAGGCGGAACAATTGTTATCGATCAATAATGACAAACCTCCTGGCATTGACAACTTAGATGGAAAGCTGACCTGCCACTGTCATTAAACAAATCCTGTGTCCATGTCTGCTGATGATTCAACCCTATACGGGCCAGCAACCACAGCTAGTGAAATCACTGCAACCCTAAACAAAGAGTTGGTCAGTTTTAGAATGGGACGCCAGTAATAAACTGGTCCTGAAAATCTCAAACTAAGAGCATTGTATTTGGTACAAATCATTCCGTAAGTTCTAGACCTCAGCTGAAACTGGTAATGAATGGTTTGGCTGTTGAGCAGACTAAATTATTTGGTGTTATCTAATATTGTAAATTGTCATGGTCAAAACATATTGATTCAATGGTTGTAAAGATGGGGAGAGGTCTCTCTGTGATAAAAAGATGCTCTGCTTTTTGACACCGCCATCCCCTAAGCAATAATATGCATGCTAGTCTCTCTTGGCTAAGTGTTGAGGAAAAACTGACTGCATCGCTTCTCGTTTTTATAAACAAACACCAATGTGTTCGAAATTACAAATTGTTTGCATAATCAACTTACACACAGCACTTACCCCACCAGACATATTTTCACAGTCCCCAGGTCCAGAACAAATTCAAGGAAACTTACAGTATTATACAGAGTTATGATTGCATGGAACTCCCTTCCATCTCATATAGGGCAAGTGAACAGCAAACCTGGTTTCAAAAAACAAAGCAACACCTCACGGCACAACGCCTCTCCCCCATGTGACCTACTTGTTGCGTGTATGTACTGACATGTATGTGGAACTGAGTGCACACACACACACACACACACACTACATGTTAATTTTTAAGTGTAAAGTTTTTTGTCTGTAATGTCTTTTTCGTTATCTGTTGGACCCCAGTAAGACTAGCTGTCGCCATTGGCGTCGGCGAATGGCGATCCTAATAAAAAAATGCATTTTTCTTCTACCTCCCTCGGGTGTGAGTTCTGAGGTGTCCCTTGATATGGCTGGACTGACTGAACCCTTTCCCACAGACAGGACAGGAGTAGGGTTTCTCCCCCGTGTGGACCCTCAGGTGGGTCTTCAGATGGGCAGACCGGTTGAAGCGTTTAGCACACACGTGGCAGCGGTACGGTCTCTCTCCAGTGTGGATGCGCTGGTGCTCCCTGAACCTGCCTGAGTAGCTGAAACTCTTGCCACACACACCACAGTGGAAGGGCTTATCCTTAGTGTGAGAACACAGGTGGACCTTGAGGTAACTGGTAGAGGTGAATGACTTCCAACAGACTGTGCAGAGGATTTGCCTGTGACTAGTGTCACCACTGTGTGGTACTGTGTGGGATAGCATGTGTGCCTCCAGTTGGGAAAGCTCACAGAACACGGCTCCACACTGAGTACATGAGTGTGTCTGTGTGTCCTCTGGTCTCCTTTCTGGATCTCTCGAAACATCAGTAACACTGTCAGTGTTCTCACTCTGTGTTCTAGAACAGTCTGGATTTACTGCAGAGAGAGGCTGAGACTGAGGGGAGTCACTGGTTGGTTCTGATAGTGATACTCCATAGCCCTCGCCATCAGGTTCGGTTTTGATCTGTCCAGTTGTGTTGGTCAGTAGAGAGTACTTCTCTCTGTTCTCCACAGTTTGGGGAAGATGTGTGGGCTGAGGTGGCTCCTGATCACAGTCACTTTTCACACAGGAAGGAATGATTATGGAGTCTTCTTTGGTATCAGCCACCGGCCCTTGAATCTCCTCTACCTCCCGACGAGTCCTGAGTTCACCCTGTTCCTGTTTAATCTGTGTGTGCTCTGTGTCCTCCTGCCCCAGACTGGGGCTCCACTCCTGCTCACAGCGCTGTTGCCCAGGGGGAGTTTGCTGCTCTGAGACCCAAGAGAGAATGGGCTGAGGAGCTGTGGGAAAGAAGACAATTTACATCAATGAAAGTAATGACAAGACCACCATTGAGTTAGCTAGCTTGTTCTGGGAATGACATAGCTATGTCTCTGGCTGAATCCCATATCACCCCTTCCCCATCCATCCATTTGCGCATTCACACGTGCCTCTGCCATACACACAAGTGTACCAAAGCTGAGGGAGTGAAATTTATGGAGGGTGTAGTGCAGCGTTTCCCAAACTAGAGGTCGCGAAAGAAACTGACAAATTGAAATACTATCAAAAGTACTGTCAGACTGATTTGTAATAGACTGTCATATCCCCAATTTAAAAAGGTAAACATTGGCCGTTGATTACATCACTCTCTTTTTTTTATACATTGTGTGGTCGCGGAAAAGTGTTGATCAAAATGGGGTCGCAGGCCAAAAAAGTTTGGGAACCCCTGGTGTAGGAGCTAATTAGACCCTCCGATAACCACCTGGATCAAGCCACGGCACTGCATTATTTGAGTGGGTTGTACCAGCGCATAGGCGGCCAGTGAGTTTTAAGTTAAGGGAAGCTAATTGTCACCATTAAAAATTTGCCTTTTATAATAATGCATTCCATACAACATCGCATTTGCAAACTTATGTTAGTTTGCCTGCTATTCCTAATGTGATGAAAAGATTGGATAGCCATAATTTTGGCTCATAATATAACTCGAACACAAAAAAAAGCATGGCTGACCGCGTAGAGTAGGGCACCATCGGAGAGCATTGGCCATATCCCCGATGAGCGCACACATTCACTCTATCATTGTTGGGTCAGTGCCACTTGAATGTTTATTTTTGGACAATCATTTCCTCCTCTATGGTAGATGGATGTCATTGTATTTCCCCTTCTTGTAGGCCTATTATATGAATCGGACAATGCTGTTAGCAGAGTAGGCTACCCTGAACCTTTTGCTGTATAAAATAATATTCTGCTAATGTCTCCAGTCATATAAAGCGTAGTAGAATGGCATGAAATGTGTTTATAAAAATGCCAGATTTTTCCAGTTGAAAGGAGAAGAAACGTATCTGATATAGCTTATAGACAATCCAATAATGTAGGCTATACTGTTCGCTCAATTAAGTTGAACATTTTTATGACTAAAATACAGTCTTTTCATGATCTTCTCTTTACAGCAATAGCCATTTGCTTTCCAAACTGTTTTCCCGGGATTGTAGGGTTGTCCCCGACTTAAAAAAAAAAAAATCTTTGCCGACCGAGAGTTCTGTTCTTCAACCAATCGATTGTTCAGATTTTTTTAAATCACATGCACGTGACCAATAGGGCCTGACCTATAGCATATCATAATCACATCAATAAATTGGTTATAACAAACTCTGAACACGTAACACATCACAGCAAAATGGATGCAGAGGAGGTGACAAACTCGAAACGGGGGAATGTTTACTGGTTGCTAAGGAGGAAAAGGGGAAGTCATATGTGTGGAATAAATTTGAGTAGTTGTGGAAAATACTGGAGATCAATAAAAATAAGGTAAGGAGGTGCTGTGTGCATATGTGTCAAACAGGTGCTGTTAGATTACAATGTAATTTTTCTGACCGTTTGGAAACAATGAAAACAACAGTAAATAAATTCGAAGAGTACCAGAGAGTATGTAAAAATAAATAATGTTTAAGCCTTTATTACAGCAAAGACTAAAAAGAGTCGCATGCATTCGTGAATGCAATTGCCGAAATGGAGCAGTTTATTTATTGTTTATGCTAATTATTCAAGGGACGCTATATTTTGTTTTAAAGCAAAAATGCTTGATTGCATTTAAAATCATGAATGACTCGTATGCTGTGTAATGACATTAACTAATTAATGATTGATTGATACAGTACCCTATATACAGTGCATTCGGAAAGTATTCAGACCATGACTTTTTCCACATTTTGTTACGTTACAGCCTAAATCTAAAATGTATTAAATTGTATTTTTCCTCAATTTAGACACAATAGCCCATAATGACAAAGCAAACACAGGCTTTACATTTTTTTTTTGCAAATGTATGAAACATTTTTTTTTACCCTATTTACCTAAGTATTCAGACCCTTTGCTATGAGACTCAACATTTAGCTCAGGTGCATCCTGTTTCCATTTATCATCCTTGAGATGTTTCCACAACTTGCTTGGAGTCCACCTGTGGTAAATTCAATTGATTGGACATGATTTGGAAAGGCACACACCTGTCTATATATGGTTCCACAGTTGACAGTGCATGTCAGAGCAAAAACCAAGCCATGAGGTCGAAGGAATTGTCCTTAGAGCTCTGAGACAGGATTGTGTCAAGGCACAGATCTGGGGAAGGACACCAAAACATTTCAGCAGAATTGAAGGTGCCCAAGAACACCACCAAGACTCTTCCTAGAGCTGGCTGCCCAGCCAATCTGAGCAATCAGGGGAGAAAGACCTTGGTCAGGGAGGTGACCAAGAACACAATGGTCACTCTGACAGAGCTCCAGAGTTCCTCTGTGGGGATGGGAGACCCTTCTAGAAGGACAACCATCACTGCAGCACTCCACCAATCAGGCATTTATGGTAGTGGCCAGACGAAAGCCACTCCTCACTAAAAGGCACATGAGAGCCCGCTTGGGGTTTGCCAAAAGGCACCTAAAGACGCTCAGACCATGAGAAACAAGATTCTGTGGTCTGATGTAGACAAAATTGAACTATTTGGCCTGAATGCCAAACGTCACGTCTGGAGGAAACCTGGCACCATCCCTACGGAGCAGAGTACATAGAGATCCTTGATGAAAACCTGCACCAGAGCATGCAGGACCTCAAACCGGGGTGAAGGTTCACCTTCAAACATGACAATGATCCTAAGCACACAGCCAAGACAACGCATGAGTGGCTTCGTGACAAGTCTCTGAATGTCCTTGAGCAGCCAGAGCCCAGACGCGGTCAAACATCTCTGGAGAGACTTGAAACTAGCTGTGCATCGACGCTCTCCATCCAACCTGACAGAACTTGAGGGTCTGCAGAAAATAATGGGAGAAACTCCCCCAAAACAGGTGTGCCAAGCTTGTAGCGTCATACCCAAGAAGACTGAAGGCTGTAATCGCTGCCAAAGGGTCTGAATACTTATGTAAATGTGATATTTCCATTTTTTTTGTGCAAACATTTCTAAAAACCTGTTTTTGCTTTGTCATTATGGGGTATTGTGTGTAGATTGATGAGAAAAAAACTATTTAATCATTTTTAGAATAAGGCTGTAACATAACAAAAATGTGAAAAAAGTCAAGGGGTCTGAATACTTTCCAAATGCACTATATCTTGTTAAACGACAGGGGGATTTACTCATTTGAATTTCATGCATGTTTTATTATTTTAAAAGTGGAACAGGAATTCCATCATTCAAGTCACAAGTGTGTCCTGAAGTTGATGGGTTTATTGTAGTGATGTGGGGGTTAGTTCATAACCAGCAGTCCATGCTGTTATATCCGCGGTGTAGGCGGGTTTAGGGTCCTGCAATATTGTGTGGATGAAGGACGGGCTGGTTGAATGAAGAGAAAACAATACATAAAAAAATAGTACAATTTATTCTTGTACATTGAAGTTTTTCTTTCATTCTTTTTAGGCTTTCTGGCATTAGTACGTGAGCCTATAAGATTCTGCGCAAATTAGCCTACACGCCAATCGCTAAATGTTTTTTGTGAAGGGGCAGAAAAGTTAGTTGATACACGGAGGCTAAAAAGACAATGTCTGAGTTTAATTCAATAAGAGAAAAGCTGTAAAATGAAGAGTTGAAAATAATGAGAAGGCAGGGCAAGAAATGTAATGAAAGATTTGGTGAAGTGGTAACAGAGGTTGATAGCAGTGCTGGCTATCTTATGTGTGATGATTGTGAGGCGCTATAAAAAAATTGAAGTCACAAGACGAGGACATCAAACAGGCCTATGGCACATCAAGGGAACTGTAGCCTACTGTTCAGATGTTTTAAATGGAAACTGAAATCTGGACACTGACTGTTGATCTAACCTTTCACATAGCCTTAATATTAACTCCTGCGGAATTAAGCATTAATTGCAGTAAAATTATATACCAAATGTGAAATGACTCAGGAACGAACAGGAGTGGAGAAATATGATTTATTTCTTTCAGCATCTTGAGAGAATGTAAATGCACAGTTAGGGATGTCTGTAGAGGTGCTATCTTTATCAGCATCATGAAAGCTGATATTTCAACCACATAAAACATGCATCCAAGCCAAACTGAAATGTTATTAGAAACATGTTGTGTCATTTTCATAGCTTTCCATTTCCTTACAACCGTAAAACTGATGTCATTTTAGTAATGTTACAAAACCTGTCCCGTTTTTTGTTGAGTTATTGAATTTTCTCACCGGTGCCTAAACGTCTTTGCTCCACAAAAGAAGCAGCGATTAAAGAGAACTTTACCGACGTCAACTAGATTGAAGCATTAAATCTATCAATTGATGACATTCTGGTGAGCAAGGGTTTATTTAGTCTTATAGGGCAACATATAATGACAGAAGAGAAGCCGCATGTATCTAATTATAGACAGTTCACTAACACATCAAGAGCTTGGGACTATAAGGTTATATCTGCAAGATGATGATTCTGAGATAATTGGCTTTAAAAGTTCCAAACCCTCATTGGTTTAAATGGTGTCGGCTATTTTTATATTTTATTATTTTAAGCTTATCAACATGGATTGGGGTATTTAGAGTACTATATAGGTAGAGACCATTGAACAGAACAAGGCTATGTCAACTCATTTTTGACAAAAATGCAGACAGAACTTTGTCCCAAGCTCTCGAAATAGCCTACCAAAATGTTGGAAATTGTAAGAAGAAACATATCTAAATTAGGCCCAAGAAATCCTGCACCTCCGTCAACAAATTGTTCCGCTGTCTCCAACTTACCATATTCGGAGAATGATTTTGTACCCTATTTGCAGATAATCGTTTTTAAAAATTCAAAAAGCAGTATTAGCAGTATGCAAATCAGGGAGCCAAATAAACGGCTCTTTCACCGACGCGATTCCCAACGTTCACCAAAAAGAGCCGTTCGTTCGCGAACGACCCATCACTAGTGGGAACTCCGCTATTTCGCGCTGATGAAAGATAAGAGCCATATGTATCGAAAGCAATGATTATTGAAGTTTCTAAACGTTAAAACACAGCGTCGGGATTGTAGTTCACGTGAGGTAGTCGTGGGCGAAGCTAATGGCTGAAACTATAGAAGGCAGAATACTGCTTAGAGTTTGAGAGCTAGGCATCCACCGTCTTTCTGCCCCACAGAGTCAACTATTGTAGAAAACAATGTAACTTTTCCAGCTGTTTAGCTAATTCGTGTAAATGAGAAGTACAGTACAGTAATCTAGCTAGCTACATACCCGGTAGGACCGGTGTGATCAAGTGTTGTTTCAGGTATTGGTTCTCTCTCTTTGTCCGGGCTATTTCTTCCTGATACTCGGAAATCGTGTCTCCGACCACTCCAAGTATCTCCTCGGCAGCTTGCATCAAACGCTCAGTTAGATACACATTCAGATATTGTAATTTAGTCATCGTTGGACGATTATAGGGGGAAAAATATCTTTCCCGAAATACACGCAGCTAGCTAGGGCTTGTTGTCAAACGTGAACGCTGTGCGCACGGAAGTGACGTCGGCACTCTAGTCACATTCACCATAGGAACGTCAAATTAATTGTTCGTCTCTGTCACAGTGAACAGACACAATCACACAGGAAGAATGGGACAGATTGATTATCTTCTTGGGCAGCTGCTGAATTTTCCTGTATGTGGTTACTGATAGGGGACACACACATTCCTAAGGAGTTTCTCTCTCTGAATACAATCAGTAAAGCATTCATTATTACAGTTAGTGCTTTGCAGTATAATTAGGCTTTTTTATTTTTTTTATTAATGGATACTTAATTCATGAAGTTTATTCAAAATAACCATTACTAGTATTGATTAATCATATCAATAGGAATGTTTTGATAACAATGCACTACTGACCATTACCTCATCCATGCAACGTTTTGCTGACACTAATTAGTCTAATGCACAGTTTACATCGTGACGCATTTCATTACACTGTTTGTCATTATCACGGAGTCTTAGCCGCCGTTAGGGTGCTACTGCAGCCTGCATTCGGGGCGTTCCCATTGGTTCCTTCATGAACACCCCCCTCGAGCAACCCATTGGTTACAGCATGAACGCCCCCCATCTCGAGCAGAACATTTCATCAGAGTTTCATACCGTACTATCTTTGTCTTCATACTTGTGACACTTTTGAATGTGGGTCTTTCGCTCCTACCTGCCAAACACCTGCCCTCGCGTCATTAACAGAACTGCGGGAAAACAGTGCCCGACAGGCGGGGACAAAGGACACTATCATGTACAGCTGGTTAGCTATCTACTGTTGTCGCCCCTGACCCTTCTTCTGTGGGGTTTATTGGCGGCTAGCATCCAATGTTATTGTGCATTAATGCCACCTACTGTACTGGATCGCTCCTGCCTTCCGCCTGTCCTAGCTTAAAATGTACCAATAGAAGTATAACGAGGGGTTTCTGCAGATGCCACAATTGCACCCTTCTCTGCCCCGCTACTGAACGGACAACTGTAGTGTTTGTAACGCAAGGTGGAGGAGAGCCTGTCTCATCAGAGACCAGATTTATTTTGGGAGGCTGCAAAGCAGCTAGCTAGCTAAAAGCAATGTAATCAATTTTAGAATAAGGCTGTAACGTAACAAAATTTTGAAAAAGTCAAGGGGTCTGAATATTTTCCGAATGCACAGTAGCTAGCTTAAAGCTAGGCTGAAGATACTGTATCTTCAACCAAGCCTAGCTTTTAGCTAGCTAGCTGCTCTACATTGCAAGCTAGCTTGACTTGCTATAAAGTTTGAGGAACAAGTAATTCAATATTATCCACTGAAAAAATATGTATCCTGTATTGAATAATATTTGTATATTTAATGAGACAGGCTCTCCTGGGTACAGACTCATCGCTCCACAAAAGCCGCGGCCCTTGCAGAGCAAGGGGCAACACTACTTCTAGGTTTCAGAGCAAGTGACGTAACTGATTGAAACGCTAGTAGCGCGTACCCGCTAACTAGCTAGCCATTTCACATCCGTTACACTGGTTACAGTAAATGGAAAGAGAGGGGGCTCATTGATAGGTGTCAGTAAGAGCTGGCATTACCAGGAGATTGAGAGAGGCAGTGAGAGAGAGGAAGGTGTTGTCCAGACTGACAGTTTCAACACTTGGTTTGATCACCAGACAGGAAGACAAAGAAAACCATTAAGAGCTGAACATAACAGTATGCCAGTGGAAGGGAGTAGCAGATGCAGGTGACCCAACTGTGTTTTTTGTCTTCTATGATTTCCCAGTGTAGCCAATTCAGTTGCAGTAATTCCTTTACTGATTTGTTTTGGTAATTCTAAGCTTTAATCACTTAATAATTCATAAACCAAATTAATATCAGTAAAATCACTATAACTAATTGGTAGGTCTACCATTACTTGTTACTTCTGTAAACATTTATTATCTTCCACCCTCATGAGGGAGAGAAATTAGAAAATATAAAGATACAGTGTGTGGGTTTTTGTAATGGCAAAATTTCTTAAACTTACAGAAGGTAAACCATTTATCCAAAACTAAATATAAGTGTTGGCAGGGGTCTTCACGTCAACATTATTTTGATGTATTTCTGATACCTTAAGACTTTTTCTTGTAGATGTTTTCTAAGACCCCTTTCCCATCTGTTATCCAGAAATCAAAGTCGTTACTTATGGCAAATTCTTAAGATGGAAAAATGCATCTATGCCTTCATTGCCCCAAAATATAGACTTCAATTTCATTTGACACCCAATTTGATATACTCCTATGTTCAAATGTTGGTGCTCATGGGTCCTTTTCAATGGATATGCCCCTAACCAATAGCAGTGAAATGAGATTACATCTAGTCATGATCAGTTTAATATATTTTCATTAATTAGCCTAAGTGAAATAGATTGGCTTGATAGCAGCAGTCATTGACCTTGTTGGTTGGCTAGCAAGAAAATCTTGATGTTACACATTGTTCATTTTTTGACGTTACACAGCATTCACTTTTGGGAAAACTGGTCCAGCCACTTCAAATCAAACCAAATTGTATTGGTCACATACATATTTAGCAGATGTTATTGCGGGTGTAGCGAAATACACCCACAATAGTTAGCCAAGATGGCGTAGCAGTAGGACGTGTGTGTTTGTCTTTGTCTAATCCCGTGTAAATAGCCAGGCTTTTTCCTATATATATCTTAATCTCACTTTCTATCTATGAACTAAATATACTTTCCTGCAACCCGCCTCACCCAATGTGGTAGAGATCTGCTATTTTTATTCCTTATAACTGGAACTTCCATTTGGAGCTAGCCAGCTAACTAGCTACTAGTCTTTGTTAGCCACGGCTAGCAGTCTTCACCTTTTTCTCGGTCACCAGCCAGCCTTAGCTCGGACAACACCTGCCAGTCTGCAAAGCGCGATATCAACCCAGAGCATATCGGACTGCTTATCTCTACCATATCACTGGATTCCTGCCGCTCTGGATCATTACACTGGCTCATCGCAGCTAGCTAGCTGCAAACGAGTGGCTACTGTTAGCTAACACCTCTGTCCCGAAGCAAGCACCAGCTAATCTTGAGCTAGCCTGGAGCTAGGCCCATATACCAGCTAATTCTAGGGCTACAATACTTCCTTTGCCAATTGGCCTGGACCCTTTATTGTCGACACGGAGCCTCGTCGATCCATCACGACTGGACTGCCGATGTGATCGCCCGATGTGGTCTCAACAGGCTATTCTGTTACGATGTCTCCGCAGAACCATCTACTAGTCCCAGCCTGCTAGCTTTTCTGAACGCTGTGTCCCCTGCTCACCTAGCGTAGTAGTGACTACCAAAAGGCACCCTGACTCACTTATTGCTGCTCTTTTGACCCTATGATCACTCGGCTACACTGCTGATGCCCCCTGGACTATTTCAATAACACGGTACCTCATTTTTACCTGTCGGTCCCAGGCTCGAACTCAGGTCCTGTATGTATCTAACTGACCCTCTCTGCCCATTCATCGCCATTTACCCATTTTTGTCATAGCTCTCCTGATCAACACCTGTGATTGCGTTATGCCTCTCTCTAATGTCAATATGCCTTGTCTACTGTTGTCTTGGCTATTTCTTGTTTTAATTCACTGTAGAGCACTCAGTCCCGCTCAAAATGCCTTAAATAGCTCTTTTGTCCCACCCCACACACATGCGGAGACCTCACCTGGCTTAACTGGTGCCTCAAGAGACGAAACCTCTCTCATCGTCACTCAATGCCTAGGTTTACCTCCACTGTACTCACATCCTACCATACCCTTCTGTACATTATGCCTTGAATCTATTCTTCCACGCCCAGAAATCTGCTCCTTTTATTCTCTGTCCCCAACGCACTAGACGACCAGTTCTTATAGTCTTTAGCAGTACCCTTATCCTACTCCTCCTCTGTTCATCTGGTGATGTAAAGGTTAACCCAGGCCCTGTAGCACCCAGTTCTACTCCTATTCCCCAGGCCCTATCATTTGTTGAGTTCTGTAAGTTTGTTTTATTCACTGCTTTAGCACACTCTGCCAACCCTGATGTCCTAGCCGTGTCTGAATCCTGGCTTAGGAAGGCCACCAAAAATTCTGAATTTTCCTTACCTAACTACAACATTTTCCGCCAAGATAGAACTGCCAAAGGGGGTGGAGTTGCAATCTACGGCAGAGAACCTGCAGAGTTCTGTCATGTTATCCAGGTCTGTGCCCAAACAGTTCGAGCTTATACTTTTAAAAATCCACCATTCCAGAAATACGTTTCTCACTGTTGCCGCTTGTTATAGACCCCCCTCAGCGGTGCCCTGGACACCATATGTGAATTGATTGCACCCCATTTATCTTCAGAGATTGTACTGTTAGGTGACCTAAACTGGGATATGCTTAACACCCTAGCCGTCCTACAATCTAAGCTAGATGCCCTCAATCTCACACAAATTATCAAGGAACCTACCAGGTACAACCCTAAATCCATAAACACGGCACTCTCATAGATATCATCCTGACCAACCTGCCCTCTAAATACACCTCTGCTGTCTTCAACCAGGATCTCAGCAATCACTGCCTGAGTCCGAAATGGGTCCGCGGTCAAATGACCACCCCTCATCACTATCAAACGCTCCCTAAGACACTTCAGCAAGCAAGCCTTTCTAATCGACCTGGCCCGGGTATCCTGGAAGGATATTGACCTCATTCCACCAGTAGAAGATGCCTGGTTATTCTTTAAAAAGTGCTTTCCTCACCATCTTATATAAGCATGCCCCATTCAAAAAAATGTTGAACTAAGAACAGATATAGCCCTTGGTTTACTCCAGACTTGACTGCCCTTGACCAGCACAAAAACATCCTGTGGCGTACTGCAATAGCATCAAATAGCTCCCGCGATATGCAACTTTTCAGGGAAGTTAGGAACCAATATACAGTGAGGGGAAAAAGTATTTGATCCCCTGCTGATTTTGTACGTTTGCCCACTGACAAAGAAATGATCAGTCTGTAATTTTAATGGTAGGTTTATTTGAACAGTGAGAGACAGAATATCAACAAAAAAATCCAGAAAAACGCATGTCAAAAATGTTATAAATTGATTTGCATTTTAATGAGGGAAATAAGTATTTGACCCCCTCAATCAGAAAGATTTCTGGCTCCCAGGTGTCTTTTATACAGGTAACGAGCTGAGATTAGGAGCACACTCTTAAAGGGAGTGCTCCTAATCTCAGTTTTTTACCTGTATAAAAGACACCTGTCCACAGAAGCAATCAATCAATCAGATTCCAAACTCTCCACCATGGCCAAGACCAAAGAGCTCTCCAAGGATGTCAGGTACAAGATTGTAGACCTACACAAGGCTGGAATTGGCTACAAGACATTACAAGACCGTCACACTGTGGCATACCCTGCGTGCTGCTTCAGCATTCTGTGGCACGTCATTTAATTATCCGCCATTTCTTCTGTTATTGCTAGTTTGACCACCAGAGGGCATCTTTGAGAAGCATTTGATAGTATTCCGTATTGGCATTAACAGAGAATTTTTTGTAATAACATAGTATATGGGATTGATTTTAAGAAATTTGGCTTAATTAATTTGATTAATATTATGGTGTTTCCATTCAGAGAAAAATGGTCAGTTTGTAAATTCAGACCGTTTCGCTCTCGGAGTGCAGTAGGGTTGATTTGAGCGTTCTGGCCTAACAACCGCAGTCAAGCACCCAAGCTAACGTTGGCTAGCTACTTCCAGACACAAATGAGACCGCTCTGGCATTTTACTCGCCCTAGCAGAGTTGGTAAGGCAGTTTTCGTGTTAACCAGAGGGTTGGTGACTGTAAATGTGCTGCTGGAAACAATTTTACGCTTTTTTTCTGACGTTTACTGACACCGGCCATATTCAACGGGTGTTGAGCGCTTGTAAAGTAATTATTCTGCGCTCTGGTACACTCAGACGAGAGTGCTCTGAAATCCATGTAGATAGTAGGGGTGCGCGCTAATAGAGTTTCAATCGGTGACGTCACTCGCTCTGAGACCTGGAAGTAGTTGTTCCCCTTGCTCTGCAAGGGCCACAGCTTTTGTGGAGCGATGGGTAATCAAATCAAATGTAATTTTTCACATACACATGGTTAGCAGATGTTAATGCGAGTGTAGCGAAATGCTTGTGCTTCTAGTTCCGACCATGTCTAACAAGTAATCTAACAATTTCACAACAAGTAACGATGCTTCGAGGGTGGCTGGTCAACAGGAAGTATTTTTAAAGACGTGCTTTACATTGAAATACAGACAGAGATGTAGTAGTCCCAGAGTTAATGATCCAAGGTCAGTTTTGCATTTCACCTCCTGATTTAAGATGACTGACCGTGTTAGGATTTTTTTTAAACAAGGCTTAATCATGCTCTCTCGTCTGCAGGTATGTTTTAATGTGAGAGAGGAAGCCAGTCCCGTCATCGCCACCTCACCCGCTCTTAAGATAACCTTCGGGCCAACTGGGGGCCCAAGGCTGGTTAGGAGACCCCGCAATTGTGATGAACTGAGAGAATATTAGGGTAGCACTTTAATTCATGAATCCTATGCTGTCTGCCCCTGTTCTTACCTCTTTCCCTTTCTGTCTTCTACACCTCTCTCCCCACCTCGTCTTTCTTCCTCGTTTTATAATGCACACCATATGTGCATTGAAGTACAGATTGAATTTGTATTTATAATATTATAATTATAATGCATTCATGTATTTATAACACCTTGATAATGAATAAACTTCTTTCAATAAAGTGTTTCACATTCTCCACAGGATGAAATTAAGTATCTCATTGAAATACTATCCTGTGTTCTCAGATTAATGCAGATGAAGGGAGTTAGATATGCATTTTTTCTGTATATATGAATTACAAATCAATCATGTTTCTAGTCTATTGCATAGTTACAATGTGTAATCATTGATGTCCCAGAAGCAAGAGTGGTAAACATTGTTGAAGTGTATAATTGTAATACATACAGTACATGCAGACACAGCATCATTCAAATAATGGAGTTTGATATGACTGAAAAATAATGTCTCAGAGATTCATACCTGAACCGCACCTTTATTTGCCAAAGAAGAGTACATGATCAGTGAATATATTCAATGTACAGGCTACAATGTGGGAATCTCATGCATGGTAATAACTACATTACATGTGTATATAGGACTTGCATCCTTGGCACAATAAAGTTATCATATTCTACTCTATCCACAGGCTTAATTAATGCCATTCAAACTTGAAGTTGATACAACTATGATAGCTGAGGTTCATAGATTGGTATGAATATTAGTTCAGAACCTAACGTTTTAGGGTCCATACAAAGATCGGCTACATACTGTAGCTAGCTACACATCCATAGGCATAGTTATTTTTATCCTCCACTAACATATTCCTCTCAATTGTACATTGGCTGATTTCTTTTGATTTTCCCATGATCTCAAGCAAAGAGGCACTGAGTTTGAAGGTAATCCTGGAAATACATCCACAGGTACACCTCCAATTAACTCAAATGATGTCAATTAGCCTATCAGAAGCTTCTAAAGCCATGACATAATTTTCTGGAATTTTCAAAGTTGTTTAAAAGCACAGTCAACTGGAATTGTGATACAGTGAATTATAGGTGAAATAATCTTTCTGTAAACAATTGTTTACAGAAAAACAAAAAATTACTTGCGTCATGCACAAAGTAGATGTCCTAACCGACTTTCCAAAACTATAGTTTGTTAACAAGAAATGTGTTGAGTGGTTGAAAAGCTAGTTTTAATGACCTCCAACCTTAGTGTATGTAAACTTCCGACTTCAACTGTAGCTAGCTATCGTTAGCTCAAATAAAGCAAAATGATGTAATAATATGAAAGTATAAACCCACCATAGTGATGTCGATTATGAATGAAGTCCCAGGCGGAGGGTTCTCGGTTGAACACAGATGCGTATCGGACAGTCCTTGCACTTTTCAACCCACGCCCACCCTGATATATAACACCGCCCACTGGGCGAAATGGCGTAAAATGAGTGCTGCCCCCTCTGTAAGGCTGCCATTAGCTACTAAATTATCCATAACTTATTCTGTATGGGATTTTAAAATAATCTGTTCAAGGACATACATCTGGTGTAATAGAAGCAATTACTGGTACCATGATTGTCTTTAAAATGTGTATATATTTATATGAAGATTGACCACGAAGATTTACATTTTCCCTTCACTATGTTTTCTGCATACAATGCCTGCAGTACTGCGGTCGGCCTTGAACTTGGTGGCTGATTTTAGCCATCTTTATTTTTCACCTTGTCTTCTTTTCCACTAGAGGGCGACCTCTAACAGTTATTCAGCTCAGAGTAACCGTAGATCCAAGGCCTACCATAAAAATAAACACTGTACATTGATTCACACACTACTAGACGCAAGTGTATACTACTGTGACAAATGATAACTTGACATGATTTAAGAGAAGTTAAGGGAGGTAAACTTGTGTGCATTAGAAAACCCTATGTCAACTTTACATCTCTCTCTGTTGGTTTCAAGAAATGGGTGTGTAAAATAAAAACAAGGATAATATTGCTCTAATGAACTTCCTCACAGTTCTCATACTAAGACTGACCTCTGTGTTCCTGGGTGAGAGATAATTCAAGTATACCATTTAGTGTTCAAACATGGTTTTATAAGAACATTGATGAGGATGGGCTGTCTGTAACAATAGTCCCACTGGTCATTCTAGCTAACGTTGACCTGATGTGAGTTTTCTTTCCTTCTTCGGAAACAGACATTCAGAAATAAATGTTCCCACACATGCTTAATCAATATGACAGAGTTAGTTTATTTGCAAGGAGACCAACCAGCTCCAATTGAAATCTTTAAGAGGAAGAAATTAACATTATATTTCTCTCTAACATAGTGTCACATATTGATCCACGAGGGGATGCGTTCAAGTCAAGTATTTTCATAGCATGTTCATGAGCAGCTCTCTCAAATCAATGGAGACATGAGGTGACTCAGTCTACAAAACATTACACATTCTATAGTCCTCTAGTCTTACAATTAAATGTAGAATTAGACATTCCTTCTCTTCAGTTCTATCTCTTTCTCTTCCAAAATGCTGGGTACTTTGAGAACATTTGGATTTAACCTTTATCTTGACAGGGAAGTAACACAGACTAGATAAGCCCTGTAAAAGAGACCCTAGACTCAGTATGACTTTCCATGTTGCTCAAGGGAAAGGCTTTGTCTATCCCCTCATGGGGTCTTTCCACTCCAAGGCATCTTTCTCCTACCTCCCTCGGGTGTGAGTTCTGAGGTGTCCCTTGATATGGCTGGACTGACTGAATCCTTTCCCACAGACAGGACAGGAGTAGGGTTTCTCCCCCGTGTGGACCCTCAGGTGGGTCTTCAGATGGACTGACTGGCTGAAGCGTTTACCACACACGTGGCAACGGTATGGTCTCTCTCCAGTGTGGATGCGTTGGTGCTCCCTGAACCTCCCTGAGTAGCTGAAGCTCTTGCCACACACACCACAGTGGAAGGGCTTATCCTTAGTGTGAGAACGCAGGTGGACCTTGAGGTAACTGGTAGAGGTGAATGACTTCCAACAGACTGTGCAGAGGATTTGCCTGTGACTAGTGTCACCACTGTGTGGTACTGTGTGGGATAGCATGTGTGCCTCCAGTTGGGAAAGCTCACAGAACACGGCTCCACACTGAGTACATGAGTGTGTCTGTGTGTCCTCTGGTCTCCTTTCTGGATCTCTCGAAACATCAGTAACACTGTCAGTGTTCTCACTCTGTGTTCTAGAACAGTCTGGATTTACTGCAGAGAGGGGCTGAGACTGAGGGGAGTCACTGGTTGGTTCTGATAGTGATACTCCATAGCCCTCGCCATCAGGTTCGATTTTGATCTGTCCAGCTGTGTTGGTCAGTAGAGAGTACTTCTCTCTGTTCTCCACAGTTTGGGGAAGATGTGTGGGCTGAGGTGGCTCCTGATCACAGTCACTTTTCACACAGGGAGGAATGGTTATGGAGTCTTCTTTGGTATCAGCCTCCGGCCCTTGAATCTCCTCTACCTCCCGACGAGTCCTGAGTTCACCCTGTTCCTGTTTAATCTGTGTGTGCTCTGTGTTCCTCTGTCCCAGACTGGGGCTCCACTCCTGCTCACAGTGCTGTTGCTCAGGGGGAGTTTGCTGCTCTGAGAAACAAGAGACAATGGGCTGAGGAGCTGGTGGAAAGAAGACAATAAATGATGTCAATGAAAGTAATGACAGCTGTTGACGTTTGATTGACAAGACCACCATTGAGTTAGCTAGCTTGTTCTGGGAATGGAATATATATGTCTCTGTCTGAATCTCAAATCTCGCCTTCTTCCCGAGTTCACGCACACCTCTGCCATATGCACAAGTGTCCTAAAGCTGAGGGTGTGAAAATGATGGAGGGTGTCTCCGATAACCACTTTGACCAAGCCAGCAAGGTTGGCGGCTTCAGAGCGAAGTGGAATCCCCCCAAAATATTTTTTAATTTGTGCAATTTCACGTTTGCGCAAGCATCACTGTGCAAAATGGTACGCAGCATCATCTGGATATGTGAGCAACAAAAGTTCAACATTTACCTTCTGCTACCATTTCTGTCAAGCCGTCTATGCATATAATCTCATGCATATGTTCAATAAATCCAAGGTATGCACCACACAGAACGCACTGCAATTGCCTCTGCAACGCAACGCTGTAAGGCAAACACAGTGTTCCATTGGAAATGAATGTACTTCTGGTGTACCAAAACCATGTTGGTGTGATGAGAAGGCATTATTATATGCCAAGTGCAATTGTTTGTTTGATTTTTGATACATGTAAAATATTAAATACCTCACAAAATGCAATGTTTAACTGTTACTGAGGTTTATATCTTGTAAAACGACAGGGTGGATTTGTTAATAAGAATTTCATGCTTGTTTTATTATTGCAAAGTGTAACATGAATTTCATCATTCAAGTCACCAGTGTGTCCCAAAGTTGATGGGTTTAATGATCCCCTCATCACTCTCAGGAAGTCACCCTCGGATTTTGCCAGCAACATGGGGAAACTGAGGGCCCTTAATCCAGTTTTTGTCAAATTAATGTCAGATTTTACTTTTTGTAGCAGGCTAGGAAGATTTACTCAGCAAGTTAGGATAATTAGGTTAATGTTAGGAAAAAGGTTAGGGTATGCTCAAATGCTAAAAACAAAACAAAAAAACTTTTGACATTAATTTGGCACAAGCTGAATTCCTTCCAGCCATGACCAGGGCCCTCAGAGCGAGTTGGTAGGGGCGAGGGGTGGGATACACCGTCTCTCTGCCCTAAACATTCAAATACTGTAGAATACAATTTAACACGTTTCTAGCCCTATAGCTAATTTGTGTAAAGTCGAGCTAGCTACATACCCGGTATGACCGGTGTGATCAAGTGGCGTTTCAGGTATTGGTTCTCTCTCTTCGTCCGGACTATTTCTTCCTGGTACTCAGAGATTGTGTCTCCGACCACTCCAAGTATCTCCTCGGCAGCTTGCATCAACCGCTCAGTTAGATACACATTCAGATATTGTAATTTAGCCATCGTTGGACGATTCTAGGGCACAAAATATCTTCCCAAAATACACGTAGCATGGGCAAAGACAGTACAGTCTTCAGAATCTCTGTGGCTAGGGGCTTGTTGTCAAACATGAACGCTGTACTGCACGGAAGTGACGTCAGCACGATAGGCACACATGGGTAGAATTGCTGGTTTTCAGATTTAAGAAAATATAGCTAAAGTTGCGTCATTGACATTGTAAAAGAGATACACACCATTGCGTTGGTATACACCATTGCGTTGGTATGCCCCGTTGCACATCATGAAATAAAGAAAAAAAGGTCGACTTTGACAGACTGAGCAGTACACTAAGTAGACTACCACTGGAAGAACGTGAAAACAACAACTCAGTAAGGTAATTCGTTACTACAATTTATGTCTTGCTATGATGTGTTAATCTGATCCCTTCCAGAATGTCAACACATCTAAAAAGGCATATTATGCAATATAATGTAGCCTAAGCTATGATATTGGATAGGCTATTCATATCAAGTATCTATTTTCATAGTGTGAATGATGGAAAAAATGTATCAATTTATTAATAAGCATTAGGAAGGGGACTGTAATAGTGTTCTGTAATGACTGTATTTATTCACATTCTCTGTGTCTACATTCATAGGTCATGGACAGGACACACCAGACAGGACCCACCTGATCTACAGCCGTCTTGGGTAGTGCGCATCCCAGGCTGGCAAACCTGGATAGGGTGTTCCCCAAGGTGACATTCTATTGAAATCCACCCTACTCCTGGTCATTTATTATGACTAAATATGATCAGTCTGACATAATTCTATTTATAACTGCATAATATCATACTTAAGCAAATGTGATGGGTAGCCAGGCTGAAACTCCCTGTGACAGTCAGTCCAACACCTTTGTCCAAGGCTGTCAAACTAAATTCCTGGAGAACCGCATGATTACTGGGTTATTTCCTTTCAATTAATGTTCAATAAAGACCTATGTATGTATCTATGTATGTATATATATATATATATATACAATTGAAGTCGGAAGTTTACATACACTTAGGTAGGAGTCATTAAAACCTGTTTTTCAACCACTCCACAGATTTCTTGTTAACAAACAACAGTTTTGGAAAGTCGGTTAGGACATCTACTTTGTGCATGACGCAAGTAATTTTTCCAACAATTGTTTACAGACAGATTATTTCACTTATAATTCACTGTATCACAATTCCAGTGGGTAAAAAGTTTACATACACTGAGTTGACTGTGCCTTTAAACAGCTTGGAAAATTCCAGAAAATGATGTCATGGCTTTAGAAGCTTCTGATAGGCTAATTGACATAATTTGAGTCAATTGGAGATGTACCTGTGGATGTATTTCAAGTCCTACCTTCAAACTCAGTGCCTCTGCTTGACATCATGGGAAAATCAAAAGAAGTCAGCCAGGACCTCAACAAAAAGAATTGTAGACCTCCACAAGTCTGGTTCATCCTTGGGAGCAGTTTCCAAACGCCTGAAGGTACCACATTCATATGTATAAACAATAGTACACAAGTATAAACACCATGGGACCACGCAGCCATCATACCGCTCAGGAAGGAGATGCGTTCTGTCTCCTAGAGATGAACGTACTTTGGTGCGAAAAGTGCAAATCAATCACAGAACAACAGCAAAGGACCTTGTGAAGATGCTGGAGGAAACAGGTACAAAAGTATCTATATCCACAGTAAAACGAGTCCTATATCGACATAACCTGAAAGGCCGCTCGGCAAGGAAGAAGCCACTGCTCCAAAACCGCCATAAAAAAGCCAGACTACGGTTTGCAACTGCACATGGGGACAAAGATCGTACTTTTTGGAGAAATGTCCTCTGGTCTGATGAAACAAAAATATAACTTTTTGGCCATAATGACCACCGTTATGTTTGGAGGAAAAAGGGGGAGGCTTGCAAGCTGAAGAACACCATCCCAACCGTGAAGCACGGGGGTGGCAGCATCATGTTGTGGGGGTGCTTTGCTGCAGCAGGGACTGGTGCACTTCACAAAATAGATGGCATCATGAGGGAGGAAAATTATGTGGATATATTGAAGCAACATCTCAAGACATCAGTCAGGAAGTTAAAGCTTGGTCGCAAATGGGTCTTCCAAATGGACAATGACCCCAAGCATACTTCCAAAGTTGTGGCAAAATGGCTTAAGGACAACAAAGTCAACGTATTGGAGTGGCAAACACAAATCCTTGACCTCAATCCTATAGAAAATTTGTGGGCAGAACTGAAAAAGCGTGTGCGAGCAAGGAGGCCTACAAACCTAACTCAGTTACACCAGCTTTGTCAGGAGGAATGGGCCAACATTCACCTAACTTATTGTGGGAAGCTTGTGGAAGGCTACCTGAAACGTTTGACCCAAGTTAAACAATTTAAAGGCAATGCTACCAAATACTAATTGAGTGTATGTAAACTTCTGACCCACTGGGAATGTGATGAAAGAAATAAAAGCTGAAATAAATCATTCTCTCTACTATTATTCTGACATTTCACATTCTTAAAATAAAGTGGTGATCCTAACTGACCTAAGACAGGGAATTTTTACTAGGATTCATTGTCAGGATTTGTGAAAAACTGAGTTGAAATGTATTTGGCTAAGGTGTATGTAAACTTCCGACTTATTTTATATTTGAGATTCTTCAAATAGCCACCCTTTGCCTTGATGACATCTTTGCACACTCTTGGCATTCTCTCAACCAGCTTCACCTGGAATGCTTTTCCAACAGTCTTGAAGGAGTTCCCACATATGCTGAGCAAACCAGATGGGATGGCGTATCGCTGCAGTGTGCTGTGGTAGCCTTGCTGGTTAAGTGTGCCTTGAATTCTAAATTAATCATAGACAGTGTCACCAGCAAAGCACCCCCACACCATAACACTTCCTCCTCCATGCTTTATGGTGGGAAATACACATGTGGAGATTATCCGTTCACCCACACAGCGTCTCACAAAGACACGGTGGTTGGGACCAAAAATATCACATTTGGACTCATAAGACCAAAGGACAGATGTCTAATGTCCATTGCTGGTGTTTCTTGGCCCAAGCAAGTGTCTTCTTCTTATTGGTGTCTTTTAGTAGTGGTTTCTTTGCAGCAATTCGACAATGATGTCCTGATTCACACAGTCTCCTCTGAACAGTTGATGTTGAGATGTGTCTTGTTGCACCCTCGACAACTACTGTGATTATTATTATTTGACCATGCTGGTCATTTATGAACATTTGAACATCTTGGCCATGTTCTGTTATAATCTCCACCCGGCACAGCCAGAAGAGGACTGGCCACCCCTCATAGCCTGGTTCCTCTCTAGGTTTCTTCCTAGGTTTTGGCCTTTCTAGGGAGGTTTTCCTAGCCACCGTGCTTCTACACCTGCATTGCTTGCTGTTTGGGGTTTTAGGCTGGGTTTCTGTACAGCACTTTGAGATATCAGCTGATGTAAGAAGGGCTATATAAATACATTTGATTTGATTTGATCTTGAACTCTGTGAAGCATTTATTTGGGCTGCAATCTGATGTGCAGTTAACTTAATGAACTTATCCTCTGCAGCAGAGGTAACTCTGGGTCTTCCTTTCCTGTGGCAGTCCTCATGAGAGCCAGTTTCATCATAGAGCTTGACGGTTTTTGCGACTCCACTTGAAGAAACGTTCAAAGTTCTTGACATTTTCCAGATTGACAAACCTTCATGTCTTAAAGTAATGATGGACTGTCTTTGCTCTTTGCTTATGTGAGCTGTTCTTGCCATAATATGGACTTGGTCTTATACCAAATAGGGCTATCTTCTGTACACCACCCGACCTTGTCACAACACAACTGATTGGCTCAAACACATTAAGAAGAAAAGATATTCCACAAATTAACTTTTAGCAAGGCACACCTGTTAATTGAAGTCCATTCCAGGTGACTACCTCATGAAGCTGTTTGAGAGAATGCCAAGAGTGTGCAAATCTGTCATCAAGGCAAAGGGTGGCTACTTTAAAGAATCTCAAGTATGTGTTATTTCATAGTTTTGATGTCTTCACTATTTTTCTACAATGTAGAAAATAGTACAAATAAAGAAAAACCCTTGAATGAGTAGGTGTGTCGAAACGTTTGACTGGTACTGTATATAAAACTCTTCTGACGTCAAATCTCGTACAACCAAATACTTCTCTGAATCTGCCACCACCAACTCTATTTTTTGTGACTTACATTCCATCCCTGCGGTATGGTTGATAACTATTGCTATGAATGCTATATAAAGCTAATCTTGCTGAAGCATATACTGTATCACTCATTGGCCTATCCCTCTGTGCTGGCACAGATCTACTACTCACACAAATCCTCTCAGGATCCCTTCCCCTTGTTCTCCCTATCTGCAAGCTTAACTCATGTAAATTCAACCAACCAATAGGAATACATAAACATCGAATACATAAGTGTTTTTTGGGGAGATTAGTCATTATTAGAAAAGTTGGGTCCAAATCTGATTTGTTAAATATTATGTTAATCCTATAAATTAAAATGGCCAGTTTGGGTGCAATCAATTTGCTTAATTTCTCAGAGATCAAATTATATTTAAACAAAATAATGTTGCAGTAATGCTAATCTGATCTGTTTCTAACTACAGAAACAGTTTCAGAACAATCTGAGATAGTGGGTGTTGTAGTTCTCTTTCTGGTGATTTTTGAGGTGGAACGACTCTCTCTCTGTCCGTTTCAATTAAATGGGCTTGTAGAAATACAAACACAGGCATAATATTGCTAATAAACTTTCTCACGGTTCTCATACTAAGACTGACCTCAGTGTTCCTGGGTGAAAGACGTTACGGGGTTGTTTTGAAGGAAGCAGAGTTTCACAGCCTCTCTCTGCCCGCTCAAGTCTTCTCAAATTAACATGGGCTGAAACATACTGCTCCACGAACACATAAACGTAGGCACACACACGCACACACACACACACACGCACACGCACACGCACACGCACGCACACACACACATCCACAAACTTTCACATTACACATTACATTGCCCTTACAAAGCGCTGCTCTGAGTGCCTGCAGTCTATTGACACAGTACTGAAACTAGAGACAAACAACACAACCACCACTTGAGATAGGAGCTCAATTAATGAGAAACTTTATTTCTGTTGGCAAAGGGGCTTTCTGTTTTAATGACTTGCTGTAGTGTGCAAGGGCTCAGACTTAGAGCTCTCTTTATTCATTCTGTCCTTTTAATGCGTCAAAGGGTTACTGTGTCGAGACAATATTTCAGCGGTGACTTTCATACTCAGAGAAATAGAAAGTGTATAGCCAGCCAAAGGCTACCTGCTTATTTGATATACAGCTAACACACTACTTACGCTAATGCTTTGCTACACCTTTAGAAAAAAAGATGCTAAGTAGAACCATATAGGGATTTTAGTTTTGTCCCCATAGGGGAACCCTAAAACCCTTCACTGAGGGTTCTACCTAGAACCCTTTATGCAGTGGTGGTAAAAGTACCCAATCCTCATACCTGAGTAAAAGTAACGATACCTTAATAGAAAATGACTTGAGTAAAAGTGAAAGTCACCCAGTAAAATACTACTTGAGTAAAAGTCTAAAAGTGTTTTGTTTTAAATTTACTTAAGTATCAAAAGTATGAATCATTTAAAATGCCTTATATTAAGCAAACCAGATGGCACCATTTTCTTTTCTTTTTTTAAATTTACGGACAGCCAGGGGCACACTCTAACACTCAGACATCATTTACTGATAGCCAGGGGCACACTCTAACACTCAGACATCATTTACAGATAGCCAGGGGTACACTCTAACACTCAGACATCATTTACTGATAGCCAGGGGCACACTCTAACACTCAGACATCATTTACTGATAGCCAGGGGCACACTCTAACACTCAGACATCATTTACAGATAGCCAGGGGTACACTCTAACACTCAGACATCATTTACTGATAGCCAGGGGCACACTCTAACACTCAGACATCATTTACAGATAGCCAGGGGTACACTCTAACACTCAGACATCATTTACAGATAGCCAGGGGTACACTCTAACACTCAGACATCATTTACAGATAGCCAGGGGTACACTCTAACACTCAGACATCATTTACTGATAGCCAGGGGCACACTCTAACACTCAGACATCATTTACAGATAGCCAGGGGCACACTCTAACACTCAGTCATCATTTACAGATAGCCAGGGGCACACTCTAACACTCAGTCATCATTTACAGATAGCCAGAGGCACACTCTAACACTCAGTCATCATTTACAGATAGCCAGGGGCACACTCTAACACTCAGTCATCATTTACAGATAGCCAGGGGCACACTCTAACACTCAGTCATCATTTACAGATAGCCAGGGGCACACTCTAACACTCAGTCATCATTTACAGATAGCCAGGGGCACACTCTAACACTCAGTCATCATTTACAGATAGCCAGGGGCACACTCTAACACTCAGTCATCATTTACAAAGAAAGCATGTGTGTTTAGTGAGTCGGCCAGATCAGAGGTAGTAGGGATGACCGGGGATGTTCTCTTGATAAGTGAGTGGATTGGACCATTTTCTTGTCCTGCTAAGCATTCAAAATGTAACGATTACTTTTGGGTGTCAGAGAAAACGTATGGAATAAAAAGTACATTATTTTCTTTAGAAATGTAGTGAGGTAAAAGTTGTCAAAAATATAAATAGTAATGTACAGATACCCCCAAAACTACTTAAGTAGTACTTTAAAGTATTTTACTTAAGTACACGCCACTGCCTCTATGTAGGGTTATTCCTAGAACCCTCTATAAATGGTTCTACCAAGAACATTTTTATAATCTAAAGGTTCTTCCTAGAACCTTCTATGAAGGGTTGTACCAGGAACCATTTTATCTTTGAAGGGTTCTTCCTAGAACCCTCTATGAACAGTTCCACAAGTCTTATTAGCATTTCAAATGAAACACTTTATGACATTACATATATCATATGTCCTTTCTTTGAGGTCTTATTTATATAAACTTATTTATAGCAATCGGGGGAGAAGGGCCTTGGTCAGGGAGGTGACCAAGAACCCGATGGTCACTGACAGATCTCCAGAGCTCCTCTTTTGGAGATGGGAGAACCTTCCAGAAGGACAACCATCTCTGCAGCACTCCGCCAATCAGGCCTTTATGGTAGAGTGGCCAGACGGAAGCCACTCCTCAGTTAGTCATATGACAGCCCGCTTGGAGTTTGCCAAAAGGCACCTAAAGGACTCTTTGGCCTGAATGCCAAGCGTCACGTCTGGAGGAAACCTGGCACCATCCCTACGGTGAAGCATGGTGGTGGCAGCATCATGCTATGAGGATGCTTTTCAGCGGCATGGACTGGGAGACTAGTCAGGATCTAGGGAAAGATGAACAGAGCTAAGTACCTGAAAATAGCTGTGCAGCGATGCTCCCGATCCAACCTGACAGAGCTTGAGAGGATCTGCAGAGAAGAATGGAAAAAACTCCCCAAATACAGTTGTGCCAAGCTTGTAGCGTCATACCCAAGAAGGCTCGAGGCTGTTATCGCTGCCAAAGGTGCTTCAAAAAAGTACTAAGTAAAGGGTCTGAATACATATGTACATTTTATATTTCAGTTTTTTATTTTCAATACATTTGCAAAAGTTTCTTAATCAGTTTCTACTTTGTCATTATGGGGTATTGTGTGTAGTTTGATGAGAAAAAACAACAATTTAATACATTTTAGAATAAGGCTATAACGTAACAAAATGTGGAAAAAGTTAAGCAGTCTGAATACTTCCTGAATGCACTGTATATTAGCCCTCTGATTAGAATGAAGAGCAAGACGTACCGCACTGTTCTGGGCCAGCTGCAGTTTAAAACCAAAACTGCTTGAATCAACGTTGTTTCCACGTTATTTCAACCAAACAATTCCATGTGATGACGTTGAATCAACGTGGAAAACTGATCGTATTTGCAAAAAGTCATCAATGTAAAGGAATTTCGTCTTGAACGTTGAACTGACGTCTATACTGTCACGTTCCTGACCTGTTGTCTGTTATTTTTGTATGTGTTTAGTTGGTCAGGGCGTGAGTTGGGGTGGGCATTCTATGTTTTGTGTTTCTATGTTTAGGCCATTGGTAATTAGCCTTATATGGTTCTCAATCAGAGACAGGTGTTTGTCGTTTCCTCTGATTGGGAACCATATAAAGGTAGGGTGTTCACACTGTTTGTTTGTGGGTGGTTGTCTTCCGTGTCTGTATTGTATGTTCGTATCCACACGGGACTGTAGCGGTTTGTTTGTAGTCTATTCCTGTTCGTGAGTTCTTCGTGTTATATGTAAGTTCTCTATTTCAGGTCTGTCTTCGTTCGTTTTGTTATTTTGTAATTATTCCAAGTGTTGTTTCGTGTTCGTCTTCGTGGTTGAATAAATTCATTATGTTCTCAAAACCCGCTGCATTTTGGTCTGATCCCTACTCCTCCTCTTCGGACGAAGAGGAGGAGAACAAGCGTTACATATACCCAGTGGGCTTCTTGCCTTACAAAGAATCAGCAAAGAACCCTTTCTTCCAAAACCGGTTCTTAGGATAAAAAAGGTAAACCCTTTGCCTTACAAAGAACCCTTGTCTTCCAAAAAGGGTTCTTCATATGAAAATATTTATTGGTAGAACTCTATCCGTCTGCAAAGAACCCTTTTGGAACCCTTTTTTCTAAGAGTGTACTTTGTTTACTTCTGTGTTCAATGTTCTCAATATGAGAGCAAAGATCAGCTTGAATGGCCTTGCTCAAAGTCATAGCCTAATTTAGTTTATTAAATATATTAATGGAAGACATGGTGTCGGACGTGTTTGTTTTGGGTTTGTCCAAGTGTCTGCACTACATGATGGAACATCCTTCAATTCTGACAGATGTCATGCAGTCAAGTGAAAGAAGAGTCTGTCTGTCTGTTCATCCGTTTCCCCCTTTCTCTCTCTCTCCCCTCTCTCTCCACTGACGCTCAGGTCCTTTGCCAGGCTCTCTGCACTCCTCTGATTGCCTATGGCACCGGCAACACACCCTTACACACAGCACACACACACACTTACACATTTCATACAGGCTCTGTGTAGCGGAACCAGAAATGTTTTAGCATCGCCGCAGCACTAATGGTCCAAAAAGACTCACCCAGAAAGAAAGAGAAAATCCAATGCTAGCTCAACAGTCTCATTAGGGTGATAAATAGCCCCCGCCCCCCCCCAATAAATCACAATATATACAAAAAATCCACCAAATTAGTGCACTAGGCCTTTATTAGTCCTGTATGAGCAGAGAAAAATACTAGTCAGCAGAGCGGGGAGAAAAAAAGTTTTGCACAGCATACCCCCCCACCGCCCCCACTGCCCAGAACAACAGGGCTTTGAAGGCCAATGCTATTATGGCTAAACTGTAGGGAGGGGAACAACTTAGGGACAACAGATCAGAGAGGGACAACTTAGCCCCACAATCATCTAGATTTACAGCCTGATATGATACTGCTTGGGGTTTGGGAGCTTTAGTGCAAATTTCCGGGGTGTGTGTGCATGCATGCGAGCATGGGTGTCTGTGAAATTGCGCACACACACACACACACACACACACACACACACACACACACACACGTAGAGAGAGCAAAACATGCATGCACATGTAATTGCGATGATTGATATCTGTTATTGTAATGTCATCTATGAGTTCAGTTCAGTGGAAACTTGGCATGTCACAATAATGCTCCTTCAAGAACCTATTGGATTTTTTTATTGCTCCCTTCAGTGTATTCTTGGCCATTGCTAAAAGTCCCTGATGTCAGATGTTGGTATACGACTCATATGAAACTAAAAGGATGATGTGAATCAGTGGAGGCTCCTCAGAGGAAGGGAGGACCATCCTACTCCAGTGAATTTCATAAAAATAAAAATAGTGAAACATTAAAAAAGTTATCCTTTTTAGATTAAACTATACTAAATATATTCACGTCACCACATAACTAATGAAAACACACTGGTTTGCAATGAAGGTCTACAGTAGCCTTAACAGCATCCTCTAAGGTAGCACTATGGTATAGCCAGAGGACAGATATTTTCCGTCTTCCTCTGGGTACAGACCTCAATACAAAAACCAAGTAGGCTCATCGTTCTCATCCCTTCCATAGACACAGTAATTACAACAACTTCAGGAGGACGACTGCAGTGCATAAAATGTTGTGAGTAGTTGACTCAAAAAGAGAGGAAGACAATAGTTGAACAGTTGTGAACACATTTTTTTTCTTTAAGCAGCAGAGAGAGAGAGACAGAGTGAGTAGAGAGTGATTTCCTCAGCGAAAACAATGTACTCAGCAAATGTCAATTTGGCTTTTTACCACATTACCGTACGACAGACTACGTATTCACCCTGCACACCCTAATTGACAAATAAACAAACCAAAACAAAGGCAAAGTCTTCTCATGCTTTGTTGATTTCAAAAAGCTTTCGACTCAATTTGGCATGAGGGACTGCTATACAAATTGATGGAAAGCGGTGTTGGGGGAAAACAAACGACATTATAAAATCCATGAACACAAACAACAAGTGTGCAGTTAAAATTGGAAAAAACACACCCATTTATTTCCACAGGGATGCAGCTTAAGCCCCACCCTCTTCAACATACATGTATATATATATATTTTTTTTTAAATAACTTTTTCAAACGGTACATTTATATTTTCCAACAGGGCTATACATTTGGGTGAGTTTTTTTTCTCTCGCCTGAGTAGCCTCTAGTGTTCAGCAAAATAACAACACAATGTCAAATACAGATAGCCTAGTCAAATAATTAACATCCAATCTCATTAACCATTACTCTCTTGCGGGAAAAATAAGGATGACTTTCGAGTAGTAAGACATGTATAAAAACAACAGATACCATTAATAAGAAGGGGCTAGAAGCGTCTTATATGATGAGCTACCAAGTGGCTAGGACAGGCAAGCCCCATACTATTGTGGAGGACTTAATTATTCCTCCTGCCGCGGATATGGCTGGGACAATGCTGGGGTAAAAAGCCAAAAAAACTATACAGACAATGCCTTCATCAAACAACACTGTTTCACGACGCATCAGTGACATGGTGGGAGATGTTTTGAAACAGTTACTGCTTTGCATACAAGCCAGTGAATTATATGCGTTACAGCTGGATGAGTCAACAGACATGGCGGGCCTGGCACAGCTCCTGGTATATGTCCATTACGTTTATGGGGGGTCAATTAAGGAAGACTTCTTCTTCTGAAAACCAGAACAACATGAGAGGATATTTTTAAAGTCCTGGACAGCTTTGTGACATCAAATGGACTTTGGTGGTCAAGATATGTTGGTATCTGTATTGATGGCGCGAAAGCCATGACAGGAAGACATAGTGGAGTGGTAACGTGCGTGCAAGCAGTTGCTCCCGACACCATTTGGGTACACTGCAGCATCCACCGAAAGGCTCTTGCTGCCTGACAGGTTGAAAGATGTTTTGGACACTACAGTGAAAATGGTTAACTTTGTTAAAGCAAGGCCCCTGAACTCTCGTGTATTTTCTGCATTATGCAATGATATGGGCAGCAACCATGTAACGCTTTTACAACATACAGAAGTGAGCTGGTTATCAAGGGGCAAAGTATTGACATGTTGTTTTATAATTGAGAGACGAGCTTAAAGTTTTCTTTACTGACCATCATTTTCACTTGTCTGACCGCTTGCATGATGAGGAGTTTCTCACACGACTGGCCTATCTGGGTGATGTTTTTTCTTGCCTGAATGATCTGAATCTAGGATTACAGGGACTCTCCGCGACTATATTCAATGTGCGGGACAAAATTGAGGCTATGATTTAGAAGTTGGAGCTCTTTTCTGTCTTCATTAACAAAGACAACACACAGGTCTTTCCATCATTGTATGATTTTTAGTGTGTAAATCAACTCAAGCTTACGGACAATGTCAAATGTGATACAGCGAAGCACCTGAGTGAGCTGGGTGCGCAATTACGCAGGTACTTTCCTAAAACGGACGACACAAACAACTGGATTCGTTATCCCTTTCATACCCTGCCTCCAGTCCACTTAGCGATATCTGAACAAGAGAGCCTCATTGAAATATCAACAAGCGGTTCTGTGAAAATTGAATTTAATCAGAAGTCACTGCTAGATTTTGGATAGGGCTGCGCTCAGAGTTTCTTGTCTTGGCAAATCGCACTGTTAAGACACTGATGCCCTTTTCAACCACGTACCTATGTGATAGCATGAAAACTAAAAACAGGCACAGACTATGTGTGGAAAATGATTTAAGACTGAGACTCTCTCCAATACAACCCAACATTGCAGATTAATGTGCATCCTTTCAAGCATACCCTTCTCATTAACCTGTGGTGAGTTTTCACAATTTTTGATGAACAAATAAGGTT
Source organism: Salvelinus namaycush (assembly GCF_016432855.1). Taxonomy (NCBI): domain Eukaryota; kingdom Metazoa; phylum Chordata; class Actinopteri; order Salmoniformes; family Salmonidae; genus Salvelinus; species Salvelinus namaycush. Next base: position 11,649,721 of record NC_052309.1, on the reverse strand, counting down.
TTATATGTAAGATGGCTAAATAAAGAGCAAAATGATTGATTATTATTATTAAATTATTATTTGTGCCCTGGTCCGACAAAAACTCACACTCATTCTTATGTTTAATAAATGTATCGTATAGTGTGTGTGTGGCAGGCTTACAATGATGGCAAAAAACAACATTTGAGAGTGCGCTGACCCTGTTGCTAGAGGGGATACGCAGCTGGAGGTTGAATGTTTGAAGGGGTACGGGACTATAAAAAGTTTGGGAACCACTGCCCTAGAGCACACAAAAAACCTATGCATACCTCGGCCTGAACATCAGCACCACAGGTAACTTCCACAAAGTTGTGAACGATCTGAGAGACAAGGCAAGAAGGGCCTTCTATGCCATCAAAAGGAACATAAAATTTGACATACCAATTAGGATCTGTCTAAAAATACTGAATAAGTTATAAACAAAATGGGACAAACACCAAATTGAGACTCTGCATGCAGAATTCTGCAAAAATATTGTCCTTGTACAATGTAAAACACCAAATAATGCATGCAGAGCAGAATTAGGACGATACCCGCTAATTATCAAAATCCAGAAAAAAGCCGTTAAATTCTACAACCACCTAAAAGGAAGCGATTCTCAAATCTTCCATATCAAAGCCATCACCTACAGAGAGATGAACCTGGAGAAGAGCCCCCTAAGGAAGCTGGTCTTGGAGCTCTGTTCACAAACACAAACAGACCCCACAGAGCCCCAAGACAGCAACACAATTAGACCCAACCAAATCATGAGAAAATAAAAAGATTAATACTTCACACATTGGAAAGAAGAAACAAAAAAACAAAGCAAACTAGAATGCTATTTGGCCCTAAACAGAGAGTACCCAAAATTAAGGAAATCTTTGACTATGTACAGACTCAGTGAGCATAGCTTTGCCATTGGGAAAGGCAGCCGAAGGCAGACCTGGCTCTCAAGAGAAGACAGGCTATGTGCACACTGCCCACAAAATGAGGTGGAAACTGAGCTGCACTTCCTAACCTTCTGCCAAATGTATGACCATATTAGAGACACATATTTCCCTCAGATTACACAGACCCACAAAGAATTCAAAAACAAATCCAATTTTGATAAACTCCCATATCTATTGGGTGAAATACCACAGTGTGCAATCACAGCAGCAAGATTTCTGACCTATTGCCACAAGAAAAGGGCAACCAGTGAACAACAAACACCATTGTAAACACAATCTATAATTATGTTTATTTATTTTCCCTTTTGTACTTTAACTATTTGCACATCGTTACAGCACTGTATATTGACATAATACTACATTTGAAATGTCTTTATTCTTTTGGAACTTTTGTGAGTGTAATGTTTACTGGTAATTATTATTATTTTTTTCTCTTTTGTTTATTATCTATTTAACTTGCTTTGGCAATGCCAACATAGGTTTCCCATGCCAACAAAGCCCCTTAAATAGAAATTGTATTGAGAGAGAGAGATTTTGTTGTAATTTTTTCTTCTTAGTTTACCTTTCACTTACTTAGCTAATTCCGCTAATTTAGCCTACTCAACAACCTGACTCAAACAGAGTTGAATGCTATTTAGGTTAGCTAGCTAGCTAATGCTATCCAACACTGCAACTCTTCCAAGTCAAGGTAAGCTTTCAGTTGTATTAATTTATTGCCGCCGCTATAACTGCTAAACTGCTTTCTGTACACTGTACTGCATAATTGCACACATGGATTGGATTGTGGGTTTACTAACGTGTTAGTTCTAGTTTGTTGACTATGGCGTTAGCTAATATGGTGAAAATGTTGTAGGCTGTGTCAAGGTTAGCGGTAATGGTATGAAGGTTTGGCTTAAAGAGGTTTTTGCGCCTGGTCACAAACAGCTATTGTGTTGTACACTGAAGTCCACAAACGAAGGGAAAAGGTAAGATGAGGAGAGCTCGTAGATATGAGAAGGAATTATACAACGAGCAAAGGGATGATACTGTATGTGTCTACTATGAAAGTCAACTACACTGAGTAGTTGACTTTCGTGGCAGAACAACCTCCCCCTTCAAAAGAGCCTTAATTCGCCGGGGTATGGACTCTACAAGGTTTCGAAAGCGTTCCACAGGGATCCTAGCCGATGTTGACCCCAGTGCTTCCCACAGTTGTGTCAAGTTGGCTGGATGTCCTTTGGGTGGTGGACTATTCTTGATACACACGGGAAACTGTTGAGCGTGAAAAACCCAGCAGCGTTGCAGTTCTCTACACAAACCAGTGCGCCTGGCACCTACTACCATACCCCGTTCAAAGGCACTTAAATCTTTTGTCTTGCCCATTCACCCTCTGAATGGCACACATACACAATCCATGTCTCAATTGTCTCAAGGCTTAAAAATCCTTATTTAACCTGTCTCCTCCCCTTCATCTACACTGATTGAAGTTGATTTTAACAAGTGAAATTAATAAGGGATCATAGCTTTCATCTGGATTCACCTGGTCAGTCTATGTCATGGAAAGAGCAGGTGTTCTTAATGTTTTGTACACTCAGGGTATTTGCATGGGTGATCAGGGGTGTATTCATTCCAATGATTCTGTTGCAAAACGTTTCTTAAACGGAAGCGAACTGAATGAAATGGGGATGGACCTAGCTGAATTTGTCCTATATAAACTCTTGTTTTGCAACTGTTGGACTAATGATTACACCACAGATCAGCTGGATGCAGGCAAGAGTGTGCAAGACGATATTGAATGTGTCACTGTCTGTCACCTTGATTACTCCAATTTGTCTCTCGACTTGTGCACCTATGTTATAAACTTTCATTTGTAGGCTAGGTTTTTAGCAACCTGGTGGGTATAGGTAAAATGCTTGTATCATGTAGTAGTCTAAACCTATCAATGTTACATTGAGCTGTTACGTTGAACTGGGTGAATGGAATATGAATGACAGTCATCCAATATGCTGTAATATATGCTCATTAAAAAAAGTGTTAAATCTTAATGTTAATGCTGATGAGAATTAACAGCAGATGCTGTGTGGTGGGTGTTTCAGGGGAAAGGGGTGCATTTGACCTCCATCATCTAGGACGTGACAATGGTTAATAAAATCTCCCAATTTCGGCCCATTTTTTTGCACAGTTTTGCAGGCCTTCTCATACAGCTGCAACTGTATATGCATTCGTAAATCAAGACTTTTCTTGAGTTGGGCTCTGGGATGGTGCAACTGTTGAGAATGTGAGCCTATGGTTGTGTGGGGGAGAGGGGTTCAGTGTGTTTGAGTCTGTGTGAGTGTGTGGGTGTGTGTGTGTATCCCACAACAGTTGCGAGGGAGTTAAAGATGTTAGGGACAATATAGGATGATTCACAATAATTGTTTGCTAATATAATAATTGCTTGCAATAATATAATTTTGGTGATGGCGAGACTGGTGAGAGGTAAAATCCTTTGCATAAATTGCCTACATTACTACAAATATTAATAGCTAATTATGGAAAATAAGAAACAAGATTTAAAAATATATACATATATTTTTTGATGGCTATATATATAATACAAATCGAGGTGAGGGCGATGGAAATGCATTTGGCAGTTGATCTACTTCTGTTCTGTAAATGGCAACGTGTGCTCTTTTCGAAGGATGGATCCCAGTCTCTTCAGGGCTATGGGATCCGGGGGGTCGGGGGTGGTCTGCCAGGCATTGGGATGACAACCCAACTCGGTATGAGGAGGGCTTTTAGCGGATGGAATAGTGGGGACCAATTGGAGGTTTACTTAGTAGCAATGCAAATATCATGGTACAGCTACATAGACACTCAATCATCATGTTACTTTTTAATGGTACATTTACAAACATATTTTGATAAATAGAATTGAAAGGTGTTTCATTATGGTAAATGGTGAAATAAGTATAGCCAGTTATAATTGTAATGGCTTAGCAGATAATAAGAAAAAACTATCAGTATTTACCTGGCTAAAAGAGAAGGAATATAATATCTATTGTTTACAGGAAACTCAGTCAACAATTTTAGATTAAGTTTTGTGGAAAAAGGACTGGAGGCGAAATATATTTCTCCCATGGGCAAAGATATTCAAAAGGGGTGATGGTATTAATTAACAGTAATTTTGATCCAAATGTGCAAATTGTCCAAACAGATCATCAAGGTAGATGGATTATTTTAAATATGTTATTGGACAAGAAACAGATATGACTTATTAACCTTTACGGTCCAAATAATGATGATCCAAGCTTCTTTGAAAATATATATAAGAATTTATCAACTCTACAAGCAACACTAGACTCTATTATTATGGTGGGAGATTTTAATACGGTCTTAAATACCTCTATGGACCGGAAAGGAAATCACACTACAAACTATCACCCTCAGACACTTTAAGGAAATCATGAATGTCATGGATATATTGGAATTAGTGGATATATGGAGGCTTAAATACCCTGACCTAGTGAGATATACATGGCGGAGGCTTAATCAAGCTAGTCGTCTTGACTACTTTCTTATGTCATTCTCTCTGGCACCAAAAGTTTAAAAAGTGTTGATTGGGGACAGAATGCGGTCGGATCATCACATAATTGGTATATATATTACTCTTACAGAATTTCCACGTGGGCGAGGATATTGGAAATTGAATCAAAGCCTATTAGATGATAAATTGTTTAGAACTAGGGCAGAAGAATTTATAACTGACTTTTTCAGACATAACATAGTTACAGCAGATCCCCTTATGGTATGGGACACTTTTAAATGTGCCTTTATAGGCCATGCAATTCAATACTCATCTATAAAACAAAAGCAATTTAGATCAAAAGAGTCCATATTGACAAAGGAAAATTGAAGGACAAACAGTACAGTTAGATAGCAATAAAAACGGTACCATAGAGGTACAGAATAAGTTAGAGGAAAAACAAAAAGAAATGGAGGAACTTATTCAAGAAAGATCCCAGTGTAATATATTATAAAAATGAAGCAAACTGGATGGAATATGGGGAAAAATGCACCAAATTCTTTTTCAATCTTCAACATAGAAATGCAACCAACATTTTTTTATTGAAACTTGTTACAAATGATGGAGTCACGCATGATTCACCGAATGATATTTTGAAAGAGGAAGTGAAGTACTTTAAGAATATGTTTTCATTTCAGGTCTCCTCCATCTCCACTAACCGAAGCTAATTGTATGGATTTTTTTCCTAATAATAATGTCAAATTAACATCTGTACAGAAAGACTCATGTGAAGGCCAAATTACAGAGGAGGAACTTCTTGATGCAATTAAAGCCTTTAAGGCTTGGAAAACTCCAGGGCTGGATGGCATACCAGTGGAAGTATACCAAACTTTTTTTGATATACTCAGAGGACCATTATTAGCATGTTTTAACCATTACTATATAAATGGTAGATTATTGGACATGCAGCAAGAAGGTCTGATATTGTCACATTCTGACCATAGTTCTTTTGTATTTTCTTTGTTTTAGTGTGGTCAGGGCGTGAGTTGGGTGGGTTATCTATGTTTTGTGTTTCTATGTTGGGTTTGTCGTTTGGCCTGATATGGTTCTCAATCAGAGGCAGGTGTTTGTCATTGTCTCTGATTGGGAACCATATTTAGGTAGCCTGTTTTGTCTTTTGGTTTGTGGGTGTTTGTCTTCCGTGTCAGTGTTTGTCGCCACACGGTACTGTTTCGTTTGTTCACTTTGTTTATTGTTTTGTTCCAGTGTTCAGTTTTGTTTATTAAAAAGACATGAACACTTACCACGCCGCACCTTGGTCCGGTCCTTCTTCCACCACAGACGATCGTTACAGATATCATTATTACTGAAACAGGCCCCAGTGGTATATATAAAGATCCAGTCCATTAAAAAAAATTACACTTCAGTGTTGTGATGCAAAAATCTTAGCTAAATGCTTGGCGCATAGAATTAAAAAAGTATTGTCAGATATTATTAATCCTAATCAGACAGGTTTTTTACATGGACGATACATTGGAGATAATATAGGAGAAGTACTGGAAACAATAGAATACTATGAAATATCGGGGACACCAGGCCTGGTTTTCATAGCTGATTTTGAAAAGGCTTTTGATAAAGTACGACTGGAGTTTATATATAAATGCTTAGAATATTTCAATTTTGGGGAATCTCTTATAAAATGGGTTAAAGTTATGTATAGTAACCCTAGGTGTAAAATAGTAAATAATGGCTACATCTCAGAAAGTTTTAAACTATCTAGAGGAGTAAAACAAGGTTGTCCACTATTGGCATATCTGTTTATTATTGCTATCGAAATGTTAGCTGTTAAAATTAGATCCAACAATATTATTAAGGGATTAGAAATCCGTGGCTTAAAAACTAAGCTGTCATTGTACGCTGATGATTCATGTTTTCTTTTAAAACCACAATTAGAATCCCTCCACGACTTCATAGAGCGATCTAGATACTTTTGCTATCCTCTCTGGATTAAAGTGTACTATATTACGTATTGGATTACAATTTTTTTTATAATTTTCATTTTTGTGTAGTTTATCAATAAAATGGTCTGACGGAGATGTGGACATACTCGGTATACAAATCCCAAAAGAAAGAAATGATCTCACTCCAATACATTTTTATATAAAGTTAGCAAAAATAGATAAGATCTTGCTACCATGTAAAGGAAAATACCTGTCTATTTGTGGAAAAATCACCCTGATTAACTCTTTAGTCATATCACCGTTTACCTATTTGCTTATGGTTTTGCCTACACCTAGTGACCTGCTTTTTAAATTATATGAACAAAAAATATTCCATTTTATTTGGAATGGCAAGCCAGACAAAATTAAAAGGGCCTATTTATATAATGAATATGAATTCGGAGGGAAGAAATTATTAAATATTAAAGCATTAGACCTCTCACTGAAGGCATCAGTCATATACTTAAATCCAAACTGGTTCTCTAGTAAATTGGTAGGAATGTCTCACCCCATGTTCAAGAATGGCCTTTTTCCCTTTTATTCAGATTACACCTGCTCACTTTCAGTTGTTTGAAAAGGAAATAATCTCCAAAATATCGTTATTTTTTAAACAAGCCCTAGAAAGTTGGTTGCAATTTCAGTTTAATCCACCTGAAAAGACAGAACAAATAATACAACAAATATTGTGGTTAAACTCAAATATACTAATTGATTAAAAAAAAACTTTTTTTTCGATGAAATGTTTAAGAAAGGTCTAATTTTAGTGAATGATGTCATAAATAGGACTGGTGGAGTTATGTCACACATGCAGCTAACACAGACATATGGAAATGTCTGCTCCACCCAAAATTACAACCAATTAATTGCAGCATTACCACGAAAATGGAAGAGGCAAGTAGAAGGGGAAAAAAGTAAGGAACTTGTATGTTGGCCCTGCATTAAAGAATATAAATGGTTAAAGAAAAGTGTGATAAATAAAAACATATACCAATTTCTTTTAAGGACCAAAAAATGGACATCTGTCACATATAAATTGCAAAATAGTTGGGAAGATATTTTCAATGTGCTCATTCCATGGCACATGATTTATGAATTGACACGCAAAACAACGCCGGATTCAAAATGTCTAATTTTTCAATTTAAATTACTATACAAAATTCTTGCAACCAATAGAGTGTTAAATATATGGGGGATACAATCTTCCCAGCTCTGCAGATTTTGCTGTGAGGAGGCAGAGTCATTAGATCATTTATTTTGGTATTGTCCATATCTAGCTCGTTTTTGGTCACAGGTCCAGGAATGGCTGAAGAATTGCAACATTTGCCTAGAACTAACGCTGCAGATAGCAATACTGGGGGATTTGAAAAGCCATAGTCAATCAATCAATAATATAATAATTATTTTAGCAAAAATGTTTATCTTAAATTTACAATCTGTAGAAGCTATGAGAATAGAAAGGTTCAGTTCTTTTGTGAAGCATCACAGCACAGTTGAAAAATATATGACAAATATAAATTCTAAATGGATGGTGTTAAGAGATAGATGGGAGGGGTTGAATGGAGATGAAGGGTGGGACTAATAACAAGATAACCAATGTAAAACATACGGGGTCTGTAAAATGTATATAGGTTCAGAAAGTTTGTGAAATAGCACAGTTACAAATAGAAATCAAACTGAATGGACATCAGAAATAGAGGAAGGACTAAAAACAAACAAAATGTAAAATAGATTGTGTCTGTAAATGTGTATAATATGAATAAACTGAAGGTAGAAGCCTAAGTGTTATTGTTTATTTGTTTACTCCAATTGGGGTAGGATGGTAGGGTTTGCGGGGAATAATAAAGGTATAATCTAAAACAAAGTATGTATATCTATATAAGTATGTGTATGTATATATGTGTATATGTATGAATGTTTATGTATGCATATGTATGGGTATGTACACGTATGTATATGGATATATATATTTACCCCAAAAATATATGGGGGATTGGAAATGATGCAGACAATTACATTGATGGAAGCAACAATTTTTCCGCAATATTAAGCTGATCCACCCCTAAATAAAAATTAAAAAAATAAAAACCCATCAGATGCCTGTTTGTGTAGCAGACCATGAACTGAGCACACAATACAGTCCCATATGTAGAAACCCTCTGTGTCTAAAGTACTAAAGGAAAGAGATATTTCAGCTTGACTTCAAATAGCCTCAGATAAAGAAGCTGTAGTGCTTCAATAACGATCCCAATTCAATACATCTTAATTGTGTGACACACACACACACACACACACACACACACACACACACACACACACACACACACACACACACACACACACACACACACACACACACACACACACACACACACACACAGAGGCACACATAAATAGAACGCACACTTGTTTATTTCTATTCTGTCCAGACTGTGTATGATTACAGGTTGCAGAGTCAATATTTAGATTTTGCGGAGAACAGCTCAGCCTGTTTATTTTCCTCTCGCTACTGTGTGTGTGTGTGTGTGTCTGTGTCTGTGTGTGTGTGTCTGTCTGTGTCTGTGTGTGTGTGTGTGTTTGTGTGTGTGTGTGTGTGTCTGTGTGTGCCTTTGTGCGCGTGTGTGTGTGTGTGCCTCTGTGCGTGTGTGTGTGTGTTTCTGTGTGTGTGTGCCTCTGTGCGTGTGTGTGTGTCTGTGTCTCTGTGTGTGTGTGTGGGTCTACTCACTCAGCGCTGCGGACAAGGCCGTCATTGTAAATAAGAATGTATTCTTAACTGACTTGACTAGTTAAATAAAGGTTAAATTAAGAAAAACATGTACAAGGTAGGATGCAATGTCATGTCAATGGTCTCACAATTCACACACTGCACTATAAACTGTTGTGGTTTAATTTAGATAACCTTGTAAATGTATTATAATGGTTATCCTTTTATGAGATGGGAGGTTACTTTTAGCCTAATTCCGCCACAGGTAATTTTCATGTAAAAGGACCCATGAGCACCAACATGTGAAGTTTAAAGGAGCATGTCAAATTTGGTGTCAAATGAAAGCCTATATTATTGATATATACATTTTCAACCATTTTCCATCCTAAAAATGTGGAAGAAGCAAAGTCTTTGATTTCTGATCAAACAGATGGAAAATGGTTCTTAGAAAACAGTTTTGTGAGCCAATGCTAACTAGTGCAATGACTGGAAGTCTATGGGTATCTGCTAGCATGCTGCTAGCATAACAACTACCTCTAACTTCCATTATACTGGATGCAGAGACATAAAAATGGCATCCATGAGTTCATCTGACCCTGGGGAAGTAGATTGTGTGCATCATTGCCAAAATCCTGAAGAATCAATTTAACCACACAGACACGTTGTTTGCACAAACCCTCCAGAGGGTTTAGGGCAGAGGGATCATCAACTAGATTTAGCCGTGGGATGATTTTTTCTTGAGCGGATGGTCGGGAGCCGGAACATATTTACAAATTTGTAGACATCAAATTGATCACAAGAAGCCTAAACAGATATAACATTTGACTAAAACATAATAATTTCAAACCGTCATTGCATTTGTATACGATCACGTCCATTTATTATGCGTGGGAATACTTGGGAGCTGATTTCCTGGTGTTTTTACAGTGTTTTATCTACAACAATGAAAAAAAAGGTTTTGTTTACTTGCTCAGAAAACTTGGGAGGTCAAATAAAACCACTGCGTGCCGCCAGTTGGGGAACCGTGGTTTAGGGTTTAGTGTTGGTACTCAGAGGTGGGCTCGTGTCTAAGAGTAAACACTCCAAACAGGCCAGTGTCTGACATACAGACTGCTACAAACATATAGAAGAAGGAAGGAAGGAAGGAAGGAAGGAAGGAAGGAAGGAAGGAAGGAAGGAAGGAAGGAAGGAAGGAAGGAAGGAAGGAAGGAAGGAAGGAAGGAAGGAAGGAAGGAAGGAAGGGAGGGAGGGAGGGAGGGAGGGAGAGAGGGAGGGAGGGAGGGAGGGAGGGAGGGGCCACATCCAGATTTACGTCTGTAGATTAGGAATCTTTAACACAATTGTTGTAAGCATTGTGAGAGGATTCCTTTGAATCAGATTCACAGAAAATCAGACTACAGGATTTGTAGAATGTGTCTTCTATCTATGACCTTACCTTATCTCCTTGTGTCCTTTTTATACTGTACTTCTGTAACCTGGTAGCTGAACCTCATGTACTGTAGGGTCAGAGTCATGCTGCTAGGCTGAGTGCGGATGTGTGTATGTAGCCTACTGTATGGTAACTACAGAATGATAGACTGTTGGATAAAACTCCATTTGGTGAAGACGTGAATATCCTGGCTTGGATTCATAACAGTCTGGCCCCCTTTCACCCATGTTTACTTAGTCACAGGAGTTGTTAACCTGCATGGCCCCTGTATGAAGAGTTACAGCTTTAAAGGGATAGTTCACCCAAATTACAAAATTACATATTCAAATCAAAATCAAATCAAATGTATTTATATAGCCCTTCTTACATCAGCTGATATCTCAAAGTTCTGTACAGAAACCCAGCCTAAAACCCCAAACAGCAAGCAATGCAGGTGTAGAAGCACGGTGGCTAGGAAAAACTCCCTAGAAAGGCCAAAACCTAGGAAGAAACCTAGAGAGGAACCAGGCTATGAGGGGTGGCCAGTCCTCTTCTGGCTGTGCCGGGTGGAGATTATAACAGAACATGGCCAAGATGTTCAAATGTTCATAAATGACCAGCATGGTCAAATAATAATAATCACAGTAGTTGTCGAGGGTGCAGCAAGTCAACACCTCAGGAGTAAATGTCAGTTGGCTTTTCATAGCCGATCATTCAGTTAGAGACAGCAGGTGCGGTAGAGATAGAGTCCAAAACAGCAGGTCCGGGACAAGGTAGCACGTCCGGTGAACAGGTCAGGGTTCCATAGCCGCAGGCAGAACAGTTGAAACTGGAGCAGCAGCACGACCAGGTGGACTGGGGACAGCAAGGAGTCATCAGGACAGGTAGTCCTGAGGCATGGTCCTAGGGCTTAGGTCCTCAGAGAAAGAGAGAGAGAAAGAGAGAGAAGGAGAAAGAGGGAGAGAGAATTAGAGGGCGCAAACTCCCCCCCCCCCCCCCCCCCCCCCCCATGCTGCTGCTACTCTCTGTTATTATCTATGCATAGCCACTTTAATAACTCTACCTACATGTACATAATTACCTCAATTACCTCGACACCGGTGCCCCCCTCACATTGACACATTCACTCTGTACCGGTACCCCCTGTATATAGCCCCGCTATTATTATTTACTGCTACTCTTTAAATATTTGTTATTCTTATCTCTTACTTTTCTAGGGATTTTTTAAAAACTGCATTGTAGGTTAAAGGCTTGTAAGTAAGCATTTCACTGAAGGTGAAATTGTTGTATTCGGCGCATGTGACAAATACAATTTGATTTGATTTAATCTATAAGTGACTTTGTTGAGCTTCACAATCAATTTTCTATACTTTTGGATGATTTTGACATGATGCGTGAAAACGCTAATATCGGTCCAGTGACTTGAATGGGATTTGTGCCACAAATGCAAACAATGCCAGTGAAACTAAACCAAAGCATGGATCAAATCAAATCAAATTGTATTTGTCACATGCGTCGAATACAACAGGTGCAGACCTTACAGTGAAATGCTTACTTACAATGCAGTTAAAAAAAAAATACCAATGTGTACTTTTGTAATTTGGGTGAACTATCCCTTTAAGGGGTACAGCTGTGTTTTTTCCAGTTGGCTGTCTTGCATGTCTTTGTCGTTCTTTTCAGAGTATCTAGATGGGCTCTCCCTCCATTTTCCCATAGCTGTGGGGATATATGTTACATCTCACTTGGCTCACGTTGGCTGCTGATTTAAATTGAATCAATGGTGTTTTATATTCCAGTAAAAACAGTAAAATGACAGATTTAGGTCATGCCCCCAGGGGGGTGAAACAATGGAGGTACAGGGAGAGCATGGAAGGAATGAAAATGTTGAGGACTTTTGAGACTGTGGAAATGTTTGACTTTTCTCTCCATCATTTTATTCCACTGCTACTCTAAGGAGCCGGACAAGGGTTGTCTACATCTCTGTAGGAATTCCTGTTTTATTATTGAGGTTTAACTGCTCTGGGGAATGTACACGAATGTGTACAATACATCTACAAACTGTGCCACACAACATAAAAAAAGCGCGGCATACTATTCTGTTTGAAACTTTGTGAAAGTATCTAAAGTGAAGGAGCTTATTACCAATTATTATCAAACAAGCATGAGTTTTCAACAACACAGATAGCCCTTTTAATTTGCATATCATGTAGCTGCCTACAATAGCTCCCCATGTCTACAGTACATGTGGTAGAGACATAGCCGTATACACTGGTTCCCATAGCAGGCAAAGCTATGGCATCATTACAACCAGTTTACAACCAGAACTGATAACCGTGAGAACCTCTATCAAGTCCATGTTCATTCTGTTCATTCCAAATGGCACCCTATTCCCTTCATAGTGCACTACTTTTGAGCAGGGTCCGTAGGGAATAGGGTGCCATTTGGGACACATCATGTTCATTCTGATACTGTTTACCTCTAGCGCCGTCCCCTTTAGAACTACTGTAGTGTTGGTGCATGCTGCCGGTAGTGGAGCTTACTGAGTCTGCGTGACCCATCACAACCCCATTCCCCTCCCTGGCTGCACCCCTCCCTCGGCGGGGGAACAATAAGTCATTCAGACACGGCTCAGCTTTGTCACTGGTGATTGGCAGGAAGGTGGCTAGGGCCCTGGCTGCGTGGGAACATCCTGGCCCAAATGATTACCGGGTCCACAAGACAATGGATCCCCTCATTTATGACTGTCCAGAAAAGAAAGCTCTAAACACAAACAAAACAGGGCTGTCGGCGCTACTATCTGCTGGTAGAGAGAGGTGAACACGTTGGTTCTCACAGAGCGACCCAGACCCATCTTCATGTTACACAGCATTACAGTGTCAGGGTTGGCTCACCATGCGTTGGGTTCAGACCCTATGTTGTGTTCAGTCAGTGGAGATGCTCTGCTTTGTGCTCTGCTTGTAATTGTGAACACTATAGCCTACTGTAGCTGTCCCAACATGGTATGTTCTCCATGCACAATGAAAATCAAGCACACTTGGTCATTCCCCTCACCTCTCATTCACGCAAGAGTCTGTACTTAGGGCTGTTTCACCCACTATGTGAGGGGACTGGTCCGGCCAATGATCTCATCTTTCCTGTAACTGGGTAATGTGGCCCCTCTCCTATCATAGTGAGAGTAAGCAGTGCAGGATGATCTGCAGAGGGGGTAGGTAGTCATGTTTAAAAACACAACGTAAACCCAATGTAGTCACAGACCAGACCACCCTGACTGCCGGGCCCAGAGCTAAACACAAATCCAGGTTCTCTCTCTCTCTAACCCTCCAACCTGCCTGCCTCCACCTCTGATTCTCTCTCTCTCTCTAACCCTCCAACCTGCCTGCCTCCACCTCTGATTCTCACTCTCTCTCTAACCCTCCAACCTGCCTGCCTCCACCTCTGATTCTCACTCTCTCTCTAACCCTCCAACCTGCCTGCCTCCACCTCTGATTCTCTCTCTCTCTCTCTCTAACCCTCCAACCTGCCTGCCTCCACCTCTGATTCTCACTCTCTCTCTAACCCTCCAACCTGCTTGCCTCCACCTCTGATTCTCTCTCTCTCGAACCCTTCAACCTGCATGCCTCCACCTCTGATTCTCACTCTCTCTCTAACCCTTCAACCTGCCTGCCTCCACCTCTGATTCTCTCTCTCTCTAACCCTCCAACCTGCCTGCATCCACCTCTGATTCTCTCTCTCGCTAACCCTCCAACCTGCCTGCCACCACCTATGATACTCTGTTCCTGGAGAGCTAATTCCTGTAGGTTTTCACTCCAACCATGTTCCTGGAGAGCTACTTCCTGTAGATTTTTGCTCCAACCCTGTTCCTGGAAAGCTACTTCCTGTAGGTTTTTGCTCCAACCCTGTTCCTGGAAAGCTATTTCCTGTAGTTTTTTTGCTCCAACCCTGTTCCCGGAGAGCTACTTGCTGTAGGTTTTCGCTCCAACCCCGGTTGTAACTAACCTGCTTCAGACCCCCCCGGCCATGTACAGTGCCAGTCAAAAGTTTGCACACCTACTCATTCAAGGGTTTTTCTTTATTTTTACTATTTTCGAGGTTGTAGAATAATATTGAAGACATCAACTATGAAATAACACATATGGAATCATGTAGTAACCAAAAAAGTATTAAACAAATCAAAATATATTTTAGATTTTAGATTCTTCAAATTAGCCACCCTTTGTCTTGAAGACAGCTTTGCACACTCTTGGCATTCTCTCAATCAGCTTCACCTGGAATCCTTTTCCAAGAGTCTTGTTAGAGTTCCCAGATATGCTGAGCACTTGTTGGCTGCTTTTCCTTCACTCTGCGGTCCAACTCATCCCGAACCATCTCAGTTGGGTTGAGGTCGGTTGATTGTGGAGGCCAGGTCATCTGATGCAGCACTCCATCACTCTCCTTCTTGGTCAAATAGCCCTTACACAGCCTGGGGGTGTGTTGGATCATTGTCCTGTTGAAAACAAATGATAGTCCCAGTAAGCGCAAACCAGATGGGATGGCGTATCGCTGCAGAATGCTATGGTAGCCATGCTGGTTAAGTGTGCCTTGAATTCTAAATAAATCACTGACTGTGTCACCAGCAAAGCACCCCCACACCATCACAACTCCTCCTCCATGCTTCACGGTGGGACCCACACATGCGAAGATCATCCCGTTCACCTACTCTGTGTCTCACAAAGGCACGGCGGTTGGAACCAAAAATCTCAAATTTGGACTCATCAGACAAAAGGACAGATTTCCACCGGTCTAATGTCCATTGCTCGTTTTTCTTGGCCCAAGCAAGTGTCTTCTTCTTATTGGTGTCCTTAAGTACTGGTTTCTTTGCAGCAATTCGACAATGAAGGCCTGATTCACGCAGTCTCTTCTGAACAGTTTATGTTGAGATGTGCCTCTTACTTGAACTCTGTGAAGCATTTATTTGTGCTGCAATTTCTGAGGCTGGTAACTATAATGAACAGAGGTAACTCTGGTTCTTCCTTTCCTGTTTAGGTCCTCATGAGAGCCAGTTTCATCATAGCACTTGACGGTTTTTGCGACTGCACTTGAAGAAACTTTCAAAGTTCTTGAAATGTTCTGTATCGACTGGCCTTCATGACTTAAAGTAATGATGGACTGTCGTTTCTCTTTGCTTATTTGAGCTGTTTTTTCCATAATATGGACTTCGTCTTTTACCAAATAGAGCTGTCTTCTGTATACCAACCCTACCTTGTCACAACAGAACTGATTGGCTCAAACGCGTTAAGAAGGAAAGAAATTTCACAAATTAACTTTTAACAAGGCACACCTGTTAATTGAAATGCATTCCAGGTGACTACCTCATGGCACTGGTTGAGAGAATGCCAAGAGTGTGCAAAGCTGTCATCAAGGCAAAGGGTGGCTACTTTGAAGAATCTGAAATATTAAATATATTTTGATTTGTTGAACACTTTTTTGGTTACTACATGATTCCATATGTGTTGTTTCATAGTTTTGATGTCTTCACTATTATTTTACAATGCAAAAAATAAAGAAAAACCCTTGAATAAGTAGGTGTCCAAACTTTTGACTGGTACTGTATGTATCTAGGTAGAGACCTACATGGGGCCCAATGGACGCAGAAATACAGTTACGCATAGAAAGCCACACTGTGCAGTTGGTTCAACATTCAACTCAAAATGTACTTTATTCTCCCTTGTGGACAACTACTTCCTCCTTCAGGAAGTGACACAACACTATATTTAAGTGCAGTCGCTTCGACTAACCCACTACCTCAATACATCAGTCAGCTTTGAGCTTTTCACTCTCTATGTCCCAAATGGCACCCTATCCCCATAGGGATCTAGTAAAAGTAGTGCACTATATAGGATATAGCGCACCATTTGGGACACTTGGGACACACGCTCTTTTCCACACCCAGCTTCATAAAATCCTACTGACGTCTCAATGGCTGATGCAAATCAGTCCCAGCATGCCGTGCTCTTTAATAACATTCCCTCAATGCTCCGGTTACCTCAATCAGGAAACTTTTGTGTTGCTCAGGGGAAAACGCTGCCCTCTAAATCAGTAGAGCTAGCTAAGGTCTAGACTCTGGAATGAAACAAATGTGCCGCGACCCGGTTTTGAAAGCCAATTTAAGTTGGATGGAGAAAGTCTAGCTACAGTCCACACTGCTGTTATATGGGCATAAGGTATTTATTCATCCAGCTCCAGTAGAATGTTTTTTGAAAGTACATTTTAGAGTGAAATGTTTTGTCCAAAGTTGTGCTGGTTACTAGGCAACGCTAGTGGGGGTTCATCCAGGAACAACTCAGGTCTCCCTCTCCTCTCTTCCTGTCTACCTCTGATAGGAAAGATCCCTCATCATGAGATATCCATCTGGATAGTTAATAAAGGCTGCCTCTCAAATCGTACCCTATTCCCTACATAGTGCACTATGGCCCTATGTGCCCTGGTCAAAAGTAATGTACTATATAGGGAATAGGGGGCCATGTACAAAATGTGTCCTCTGTTCTGCTGAGGAAAATCTATAAACTGTCGTGGACCGTACCCAGTTGGCTGCCCAACACTAAAGTTGTTCAGCACACAGGAAGAAAATCACACCATTTACTTTATTCTACATAAGTGGAAGTATCCGATTTTAATCATACAGCGACGAAAACAACAATATCTTTAGGGTGCGAACATACTGAAGCACATTACCATCTTAGTGACATACAGTACATGTCTGCTGCTAGCTATATGGAAGGGCGATCGATGTACCCTTGGGCAAGGCATTTAACCCAAATTGCTTCTGTATGTAGGTCTGGATAATGTTTACGAATGGCATTGAAAGGATAAATATCCCATCTCATTTTCAAGCGGGTTCTTTGTAATTACATCGCATCAGTGGATTCTCCTCAGAGGCAGAAGGGGAGGACCATCCTCCTCAGTGAATTTCAAAAAATTTAAATAGTGAAAGAATAAAAACGTTATCCTTTTCAGATAAAACTATACTAAATATATTCACGTCAACAAATAATTGATTAAAAGTCATTGCTTTTGTCACGACTTCTACCGAAGTCGTTGCCTCTCCTTGTTCGGGCGGTGTTCGGCGGTCGACGTCACCGGTCTTCTAGCCATCATCGATCCATTTTTCATTTTCCATTGGTTTTGTCTTGTCTTCCCACACACCTGTTTTCAATCCCATCCATTTCCTATTGTGTATTTAACCCTCTGTTTCCCCTCATGTCTTTGTCAGAGATTGTTATTTGTCAAGTGTTGTGTTTATTGTGTATAGGTGTGCGACGGGTCATCGTACCCATATTTGTTTTATGTTTTCCTATGAGTGTTATGGAGCAGATTACTGGGACTATAATTAAAAAACTCCATTCTACACTCTATTTGACTCTCCTGCGCCTGACTTCCCTGCCACTTATACACGCAACTGTGACAGCTTTGCAATGAAGGTCTACATTAGTCTCAGCAGCACTCTGTAGGATAGCACCATGGTGTAGCCAGGTACAGCTAGCTTCTATCCTCCTCTGGGTACATTGACTTCAATACAAAACCTAGGAGGCTCATGGTTCTCAACCCCTTCCATAGACTTACACAGTAATTATGACAATTTCCGGAGGATGTCTTCCAACCTATCAGAGCTCTTGCCGCCTGAACTGACATGTTGTCCATCCAATCAAAAGATCAGAGATTGAATCTAGTAGTGAAAGCATGAGCTACAGCTAGCTAGCACTGCAGTGCATAAAATGTGGTGAGTAGTTGACTCAGAGAGAGCGAAAGACAATAGTTGAACAGTTTTGAACAAATTAATTTCTTCCAAAATTAAGGAAGGAGAGAAAGAGAGATTTGGTTGTTTTTTGTTTTTTACTTTCACTTTGTTAGCGAATGCAGCTAGCTAGTTTAGCATACTCAAACACCCGGCTCAAACAGAGGGATGCTATATTAGCTAGCTGGCTATGGCTATCCAACAATGGAAGTCTTCCAAGTCAAGGTAAGCTTTTGGTTTTATTAATTTATTGCCACGGGGGCCTGCCGGTGTAACAGCTAAACAGATTTCTGACTGTACACTGTACTGCATGATTTTAGTGGGTTTAGTAACGTGTTAGTTCTACTGGCTATGTTGACTATGACGTGACAACGACGTCGGATGTGTGTAGCGGTTAGAGGTTATGATATGAAGATTTGGCTTGGAAAGTTTTTTTTGCCTGTTCACAAACAGCTGATGTGTTGTGCACTGAAGTCCACAGCGATGAGAAAAGGTGAGAGGAGGCAAGCACGTAGATAGTTGCGAGAAATAATTATATACAGTATGGGTCAAAAGTTTGGACACCAACTCATTCAAGGGTTTTTCTTTACTATTTACTTTTAATCTACAATGTAGAAAATAGTAAAAAGTGAAGACATCAAAACTCTGAAATAACACATGGAATCATGTAGTAACCCAAAAAGTGTTTAAAAATCGAAATATATTTTAGATTATAGATTTTTCAAGGTAGCCACCCTTCCTGTAGGTTTTCGCTCCAACCATGTTCCCGGAGAGCTACTTCCTGTAGATTTTTGCTCCAACCCTGTTCCTGGAGAGCTATTTCCTGTAGGTTTATCCTCCAACCCTGTTCCTGGAAAGTTACTTCCTGTAGGTTTTTGCTCCAACCCGGTTCTTAGAGAGCTACTTCCTGTAGGTTTTCGCTCCAACCCCAGTTGTAACTAACCTGCTTCAACGTATTTTCTACTTGTAGAATAATAGTGAAGACATCAGAACTATGAAATAACACATATGGAATCATGTAGCAACCAAAAAAGTGTTAAACAAATCAGAATATATTTTAGATTATAGATTCTTCAAAGTAGCCACGCTTTGCCTTGATGACAACTTTTTCCAATAGACTTGAAGGAATTCCCACATATGCTGAGCACTTATTGGCTGCTTTTCCTTCACTCTGTGGTCCAACTCATCCCAAACCATCTCATTTGGGTTGAGGTCGGGTGATTGTGGAGGCCAGGTCATCTGATGCAACACTCCATCACTCTCCTTCTTGGTCAAATAGCCCTTACATAGCCAGGAGGTGTGTTGGGTCATTCTTCTGTTGAAAAACTAATTTGGACTCATCAGACCAAAGGACAGATTTACAGCGGTCTAATGTCCATTACTCATGTTTCTTGGCCAAAGCAAGTCTCTTCTTATTATTGGTGTCCTTTAGTAGTGGTTTCTTTGTAGCAATTCGACCATGAAGTCTTGTTTCACGCAGTCTCCTCTGAATTGTTGATGTTGAGATGTGTCTGTTATTTGACTCTGTGAAGCATTTATTTGGGCTACCATGAACTTATCCTCTGCAGCAGAGGTAACTCTGGGTCTTCCTTTCCTGTATCGGTCCTCATGAGAACCAGTTTCATCATAGCGCTTGATGGTTTTTGCGACTGCACTTGAAGAAACTTTCAAAGTTCTTCAAATGTTCCGGATTGACTGACCTTCATGTCTTAAAGTAATGATGGACTGTCGTATTGACATAATATGGACTTGGTCTTTTACCAAATAGTGCTATCTTCTGTATACCACCCCTACCTTGTCACAACAGAACTGATTGGCTCAAAAGTATTAATTAAGAAGGAAAGAATTCCACAAATTAACTTTTAACAAGGCACACCTGTTAATTGAAATGTATTCCAGGTGACTACTTAATGAAGCTGGTTGAGAGAATTCCAAGAGTGTGCAAAGCTGTCATCAAGCCAAAGGGTGGCTAATTTGAAGAATCTCAAATATAATATATATTTTGATTTGTTGAACACTTTTTTGGTTACTACATGATTCCATATGTGTTATTTCATGGTTTTGATGTATTCACTATTATTCTACAATGTAGAAAATAGTATAAATAAAGAAAAACCCTTGAATGAGTAGGTGTGTCCAAGCTTTTGAATGGTACTGTACATTTTTTGGTTATTTCTTTTTATTTCACCTTTATTTAACCAGATAGGCCAGTTGAGAACAACTTCTCATTTACTACTGCGACCTGGCCAAGATAAAGCAAATCAGTGCGACAACACAGAGTTATACATGAGACGAACAAACGTACAGTCAATAATACAATAGAAAAATCTGTATACAGTGTGTGCAAATTAAGTAAGGAGGTAAGGCAATAAATAGGCCATAGTGGCGAAGTAATTACAAATTAGCAATTAACACTGGAGTGATAGATGTGCAGATGAGGATGTGCAAGTAGAAATACTGGTGTGCAAAAGAGTAGAAAAACAATAACAAATATGGGATTAGGTAGGTAGTTGGTTGGGCTATTTACAGCTGCAGCGATAGGTAAGCTGCTCTGACAGCTGATGCTTGAAGTTAGTGAGAGAGATATAAGTCTCCAACTTCAGTGATTTTGCAATTCGTTCCAGTCATTGGCAGCAGAGAACTGGAAGGAATGGCGGCCAAACGAGGTGTTGGCTTTGGGGATGACCAGTGAAATATACCTGCTGGAATGTGTGCTATGGGTGGGTATTGCTATGGTGACCAGTGAGCTGAGATAAGGCAGAGCTTTACCTAGTAAAGACTTATAGATGACCTGGAGCCAGTGGGTTTGGCGACGAATATGTAGCGAGGGCCAGCCAACGAGAGCATACAGGTCACAGTGGTGGGTAGTATATGGGGCTTTGGTGACAAAACGGATGGCACTGTGATAGACTGCATCCAATTTGCTGAGTAGAGTGTTGGAGGCTATTTTGTAAATGACATCGCCGAAGTCAAGGATTGGTAGGATAGTCAGTTTTACGAGGGTATGTTTGGCAGCATGAGTGGAAGGAGGCTTATTGCGAAATAGGAAGCTTATTCTAGATTTAATTTTGGATTGGAGATGCTTAATATGAGTCTGGAAGGAGAGTTTACAGTCTAGCCAGACACCTAGGTAGGTATTTATAGTGGGGGGGGGGGGGGGGGGGGGGGGGGGGGGTTGAAGCAAGTTAGTTATAACTGGGGTTGGAGTGTAAACCTACAGGAAATAGCTCTCCAGGAACAGGGTTGGAGTGAAAAACCTACAGGAAGTAGCATTCCAAAAACAGGGTTGGAGCGTAAACCTACAGGAAATAGCTCTCCAGGAACAGGGTTGGAGTGAAAAACCTACAGGAAATAGCTCTCCAGGAACAGGGTTGGAGTGAAAAACCTACAGGAAGTAGCATTCCAGAAACAGGGTTGGAGCAAAAACCTACAGTAAGTAACTCTCCAGGAACAGGGTTGGAGCAAAAATCTACAGGAAGTAGCTCTCCAGGAACATGGTTGGCGCAAATACCTACAGGAAGGGTGGCTACTTTGAAGAATCTATAATCTAAAATATATTTCGATTTTTTAAACACTTTTTGGGTTCCTACATGATTCCTACATTATTCTACAATGTAGAAAATAGTACAAATAAAGAGAATCCCTTGAATGAGTGTGTGTCCAAACTTTTGAGTGGTACTGTATATACAACGAGCAAAGTGATCATGCTGTTTTAATGTGGCTGCTATGAAAGTGAACTGTGTTTGCGTGTGATCAGAGTGTATTCATTCTACAGGGATAAACATACCTGAATTTGTCCAACAGAAACTCTCATTTGCAACTGTTGGACTAAGGATTACAACCTAGATCAGCTAGATGCAGGCAAGAGTGTGCAAGGCGGCATTGAATGTGTCACTGTCTGTCACCTTGATTACTTAAAATTTTCTAGACCTGTGCACCTACCTACGTTGTAAACTTTCATTCATAGGCTAGGTTGTAGCAACCTCATGATGGATATAGGGAAAATAAGAGTATCATGTAACAGCCTAAACCTATTGATGTTGCATTGAGCTGGGTGAATGGAATATGAATGACAGTCATCCAATATGCTGTAATAGAAATAAGGCCACGCTCATTAAATAAAATATCATCCTCTCTCATCTTAAATGGCCCCGACCACCACTGCATCACATGGAATGCAAGGAGCAAGAGCATGTGTCTGCTGTTTCTGCAGTTTATACACAGGTCATAAAGTACCACTTGGTGACTCCCCTGGCTGCTGCTTGCCTCATGCTTCCATTATACAGAGGGAGAGAGAGGGACAAGGAGAGAGATGGGAAAAGCGAGAAAGGTGAATAGAGAGAGAAAGCGAGGGAGTGGGAGAAAAAGAGAGAGCGAAAGATAGAGAGAGAGTGAGAGAGGGAGAAACAGCAAGTGAGGTAGAGAGATTTACCAAATGACCAAATTTGACCAAATTACTGTACAACAGACCACTTATTCACCCTGCACAAGTCTTCTCATGCTTTTAACTCAATTTGGCATGAGGGTCTGCTATACAAATTGATGGAAGTGGTTGGGGGAAAAACATACGACATTATAAAATCCATGTACATAAACAACAAGTTTGCTGTTAAAATTTACAAAAAACACACTCATTTATTTCCACAGGGCCGTGGGGTGAGACAGGGATGCAGCTTAAGCCCCACCCTCTTCAACATATATATATCAACGAATTGGTGAGGGCACTAGAACAGTCTGCAGCACCCGGCCTCACCCTACTAGAATCTGAAGTAAAATATCTACTGTTTGCTGATGATCTGGTGCTTCTGTCCCCAACCAAGGAGGGCCTACATCAGCGCCTAGATCTTCTTCACAGATTCTGTCAGACCTGGGCCCTGACAGTAAATCTCAGTAAGACAAAAATAAGGGTGTTCCAAAAAAGGTCCAGTTGCCAGGACCACAAATACAAATTCCATCTAGACACTGTTGCCCTAGAGCACACAAAAAATTATGCATACCTCGGCCTAAACATCAGCGCCACATGTAACTTCCACAAAGCTGTGAACAATCTTAGAGACAAGGCCAGAAGGGCATTCTATGCCATCAAAAGAAACATCAAATGTGACATTCCAATTAGGATCTGGCTAAAAATACTTGAATCAGTTATAGAACCCATTGCCCTTTATGGCTGTGAGGTCCGGGGTCCGCTCACTAACCAAGAGTTCACAAAATGGGACAAACTCCACATTGAGACTCTACATGCAGAATTCTGCAGAAATATCCTCAGTGTATAGCGTAAAACCCCAAATGATGCATGCAGAGCAGAATTAGACCGATACCCACTAATTATCAAAATCCAGAAAATAGCCGTTATATTCTATAATCACCTAAAAGGAGGCGATTCCCAAACCTTCCATAACAAAGCCATCACCTGCAGAGAGATGAACCTGGAGAAGAGTCCCCTAAGCAAGCTGGTCCTGGGGCTCTGTTCACAAACACAAACAGACCGCACAGAGCCCCAGGACAGCAACACCATTAGACTCAGCCAAATCATGAGAAAACAAAAAGATCATTTGTTGACAAATTGGAAAGAATTTACCAAAAAACAGAGCAAACTAGAACACTATTTGATCCTAAACAGAGAGTACACAGTGGCAGAATACCTGACCACTTTGACTGACCCAAAATGAAGGAAATCTTTGACTATGTACAGACTCCGTGAGCATAGCCTTGCTTTTGAGAAAGGTCACCATAGGCAGACCTGGATTCTCAAGAGAAAACAGGCTATGTGCACACTGCCCACAAAATGAGGTGGAAACTGAGCCGCACTTCCTAACCTCCTGCCCAATGTATGACCATATTAGAGACACATATTTACCTCGGATTACACAGACCCACAAAGAATTCAAAAACAAGTCCAATGTTGATAAACTCCCATATCTGTTGGGTGAAATACCACAGTGTGCCATCACAGCAGCAAGATTTGTGACCTGTTGCCACTAGAAAAGGGCTAACATTGAAGAACAAACACCATTGTAAATACAACCAATATTTATGTTAATTTGTTTTCACTTTTTTACTTGAACTATTTGCACGTTGTTACAACACTGTATATTTACATAATATGACATTTAAAATGTCTTTATTATTTTGGAACTTGTTTTAGTGTAATGTTTGCTGTTCACTTTGTATTGTTTATTTCACTTTTGTTTATTATCCATTTCATTTGCTTTGGCAATGTAAACATATCTTTCCCATGCCAAAAAAGCCCTTAAATTGAATTGAGTTGAAGAGACCCTCCCTGAGTCGGACCACCCCTGAAGATGTTCCTTCTGATCATAAAACACAGTCAGCTGCAGAGAGAGAGTGGAGCAGCCCAGGGGAGAACAGGTCGGGCCAGGGAGAAGTCGTTTGAAGAACTTGAGTGTTGTGAACTCCCCTGGTTGCAAAAAGGTTGATTTTCTTTGGCTGTGAATAGAAAGTGAGAGAAACGACCTTGTATGTGTGCGTATGTCTGCATGTGTTTGTTCACATTTGTGTGTGTCTGTGTGGAATTGTTTAGACTTATGAGATGCTGTCAGGAGTGAGGACAGTTCCCTGGGACCACCACGGCTGCAGGGCCTGGAGTAGGGGAATGTGTTTAGATCAAAAGTGTGTGTGTGGTTACTGTCTCGGGAGACAGACTCATCTGTGTTACATCCACTGAAGTCGCTGTAAGCCTCCAACCCCATTGTTTTTCTGCTAGCAGCATTGTGTATGGCTCATCACCAAGGTTACTCACGATAAGGCTTGGTTATTATTAGCAGTGGATCGTTCAACTGTATGGATGGACCCATTATGAGTACAAACAAAAACAAATAAAGGTGGTTTGTACACTATATTTTCAAGAGACTAAATATTACTATATTAGAAATGCAAGACAAATACATCATAATATTATTATCACATTGTTACAATACGCCGCAACAGGTTTTTCTACCCAACATATAAAACTGTTTTGGTGCTTTGGCACTGCCCTGTTTGCTGGGGCAGACAGTGATGGGCACACTTACTGTATGGTATAGTGTCAGTACTGTACAGAAAGACAGCAGCTACCCATGACACTTGAATGACCTTCGCATTTTTGACAACGTTCTGCTTGAACAAGGCAACCATTATCCTACAGACAGTAGGGTATTTCCAGATAAGAGAAAAGCATACAGTACATGTACTTGAGACGTCCACAACATACCAGGACTTAAAGAGCATTGACTTAACTCCAAACATACTGAGACAGGGAGTACACCAAAATTACATACTGTTTTTTTCATTCACTTTGGTGTAATTTTCACAAGTATGTGGTATATTTTCACAACTGTAAGCACAAACATCGAAACAGATCATCGAAATGTCGCATGTTTCAAAACTCGAATCACTTTTTCAATTGACTGAGTACAACAAACAATTTCACAAAGTCACAAAGTCACTGCACCAAATTACTCTATCAATTAGGATACATATTTCATCTTAGTATCTGCTTTTCAAAATGCAATATTCACTTTACCTAAGATATGATTTTCTTGTCAGTTGTTAATACGATTAACTATAACTTAATAAAACTGCTCAAAACTGATCATTACTTAACCAAAATGATGTAATGCCTAGTTAACAAATATATACTGAACAAAAATATAAACGCAACATGTAAAGTGTTGGTCCCATGTTTCATGAGCTGAAATAAAGATCCCCGAAATGTTCCATACGCACAAAAGGCTTATTTTTCTCAAATGTTGGGCACAAATTTGTTTACATCCCTGTTAGTGAGTATTTCTCCTTTGCCAAGACAATCCATCCACCTGACAGGTGTGGCATATCAAGAAACTGATTAAACAGCATGATCATTACACAGGTGCACCTTGTGCAGGGAAAATAAAAGGCTACTCTACAATGTGCAGTTTTGTCACACAACACAATGCCACAGATGTCTAAGTTTTGAAGGAGTGTGCACATGGCATGCTGACTGCAGGAATGTCCACCAGAGCTGTTGCCAGAGAATTTAATGTTAATTTCTCTACCATAAGCCACCAACAACGTTGTTTTAGAGAATTTGGCAGTATATCCAACCGGCCTCACAACCGCAGACCACGTGTAACCACGCCAGCCCTCCACATCCGGCTTCTTTACCTGCGGGATCGTCTGAGACCAGCCACCCGGACAGCTGATGAAACTGAGGAGTATTTCTGTCTGTAATAAAGCCCTTTTGTGGGGAAAAACTAATTCTGATTGGCTGGGCCTAGCTCCCAAGTGGGTGGGCCTATGCCCTCCCAAGCACACCCATGACTGCGCCCCTGCCCAGTCATGTGAAATCCATAGATTAGGGCCCAATGAATATATTTAAATTGACTGATTTCCTTATGTGAACTGTAACTGAGAAACATTTGCATTTATATTTTTTTCAGTATAGTTTGGTAACTGCTGAGCACCATACAATTCAATATTTTTTAATCTAATAAATGTATCAACTTGACATAACTTTATGTTGGATGGTAAAACCAAATCCTATATGGATGTGGCTGCACTATGTTATCATTCTCCATCAGCCAATGTGCTTCATCAGGACGAAGTGGAAAGATTCACTCTATGTGCTACCATTTGGAATTATAATGTTGGGAACAATGCACTGCTGAAATACCTGGGTTGTATAACAATATATTTCACTCATTATCTGCATTTCATTGATACACTGTAAGCTGATGAATTCCAAGCAGCGAAACAGCCGATACAAGTCACGTAGAAAGGTGATCTTGTACAACGTTGCATTGGGAAGAAATGGCATGCAACACCTTGCTACGTTTTTACAGTAGCTGCTTTACTATACCCTATAAGTATACACATGTACTGTATAAGGATAATGAACTGTAAGACTGACACATTTCTCAATGTGCTCACAACCTGCCATTGGATAACACATTTTTAAAAATTATTATTGCATGTCAAGTTATAGTCAAGTACTGCATTGAAAATGGCATTTACCATCTACTATTCTTTCTATTCAGCATTTCATAAAGAATAGTTTTGATATTTTAATTTTATATTTTTTGATATTGGATTAAATGGTAGTTAAAATGGGGGCATTACAAGTGTTACCAGTTTATAGTTTTGTACTTAGAGTTTTGAAAAGCAGCTGGGTTATAGCGGGGGCTGCCTGGCTCTGGCTTCAGGATGATAAACTGGGACAACGGTCTGTCTAGTGTCTGTTATTATGAAAGCAACATCCCACTGTTTCTCCCGAAGCTCCGATTACTCAGACATGTGTCAGGAAAGCCCTGGGTCATGTCTCTTTTTCTTTCTCTCTTCTCACTCTCGCTCTCTCTCTCCCGTGCTCTCTCTCACTTCCACGCACTCTCTCACTCTCTCTGTCTCTTTCTCTCCTCTCTTGCTCTCTCTCTGTATCTCCTCTCTCACTCGTTCTCTCTGTGTCTGTCTCTCTCTTTCTTTCTCTCTCTCCCTCGCTCTCTCTCTCTCTCTCTCTACAAATGAATACGCCTTAAAGACGAGGGCTTAGCATGAGGCCCACTTGAAGCTGGTGGACAGCCAGGCCCTAAAGACCTGCTATCTCCAGTGTGTGTGTGTGTTTGTGACCAGCTCCAGTAAGGGTGCACTAAACAATCAAATCAAATGTTGTTGTCGAATTCAACAGGTGTAGACTTACCCAGAAATGCTTACTCACGAGCACTTTCCCAATAATGCAGAGTTAAAAAGTAAGAACATTTTGCAAATAGAAAATAGTAACACAATAAAAAACAATCATGAGACTATATGCAAGGGGTACTGGTACCGAGTCAATGTGCCGGGGTACGGGGCAGTTGAGGTAGGATTCGGAAAGTATTCAGACCCCTTTTCGCACATGTTGTTACATTAAAGCCTTATTCTAAAAATGTTTGTTTTTTATCATTATCGATCTACACACAATACCCCATAATGACAAAGCAAAAATAGGTGTTTAGAAATGCAGCAAATGTATTCAATATAACAAACAGAAATACCTTATTTACATAAGTATTCAGACCCTTTGCTATGAGACTCAAAATTGAGCTCAGGTGCATCCTGTTAACATTTATCATCCTTGAGATGTTTCTACAACTTGATTGGAGTGCACCTGTGGTAAATTCAATTGATGGGACATGATTTGGAAAGGCACACACTTGTCTATATAAAGTCCCTGTCACACCCTGGCCTTAGTTATCTTTGTTTTCATTTATTATTTTAGTTAGGTCAGGGTGTGACATGGTGAATGTATGTGTTTTTGTAGTGTCTAGGGTGGTTGTAAGGTTAGGGGGTTTATTAGAGTAGTTGGGTTTATGTTTAGTATAGAAGTCTAGCTGTGTCTATGGTTGCCTGAAGGGTTCTCAATCAGAGACAGATGTCATTAATTGTCTCTGATTGGGAGCCATATTTAAGGCAGCCATAGGCACTAGGTTTTTGTGGGTAATTGTCTGTGTCTAGGTTGCATGTTTGCACTTAGTCTTTTGATAGCTTCACGTTCGTCTGTTTGTTGTTTTGTTTCGTTGTCCTTCTTCCAATTAAAGAGAAGATGTATTTTCCACACGCTGCGCCTTGGTCCTCTCTCTCTCCCATTGACGATCGTGACAGAATTACCCACCATTCTAGGACCAAGCGGCGTGTCAAGCGGCAACAGGACCCACCTACACAGGATTCATGGACATGGGAGGAGATATTGGATGGAAAGGGACCTTGGGCACAACCGGGAGAATATCGCCTCCCTCGTGAAGAGCTGGAGGCAGCTAAAGCCGAGAGGAGGCGATATGAGGAGGCAGCACGGAAGCAAGGCTGGAAGCCCGTGAGTACAACCCAAAAATTTCTTGGGGGGGGCCTTAAAGGGAGTGTGGCGAAGTCAGGTAGGAGACCTGCGCCTACTCCCTTATACTTACCGTGGAGAGCGAGAGTACGGGCAGACACCGTGTTACGCAGTAGAGCGCATGGTGTCTCCTGTACGCGTGCATAGCCCGGTTCGGTACATTCCAGCTCCACGTATCGGCCGGGCTAGATTGAGCGTTGAGCCGGATGTCATGAAGCCGGCCCAACGCATCTGGTCACCAGTGCGTCTCCTCGGGCCGGCTTACATGGCACCAGCCTTACGCATGGTATCCCCGGTTCGCCTACATAGCCCGGTGCGGGTTATTCCACCTCCCCGCACTGGTCGGGCGACGGGGAGCATACAACCAGGTAAGGTTGGGCAGGCTCAGTGCTCAAGGGAGCCAGTACGCCTGCACGGTCCGGTATTTCCGGCGCCACCTCCCCGCCCCAACCCAGTACCACCAGTGCCTCCTCCACGCACTAGCCCTATGGTGCGTGTCTCCAGCCCTTTACCACCAGTGCCTAAACCACGCACCAAGCCTCCTGTGTGTCCCCAGAGTCCTGTGCGTCCTGTTGCTGCTCCCCGCACTAGCCCTGAGATGCGTGTCCCCAGCCCGGTACCACCAGTTCCGGCACCACGCACTAGGCCTAATGTGCGTCCCCAGGGTCCAGTATGCCCTGTTCCTTCTCCCCGCACTAGCCTGAAGGTGCGTGTCCTTAGCCCGGTGCCTCCAGTTCCGGCACCACGCACCAGGCCTACAGTGCGCCTCATCCGGCCAGAGCCATCCGTCTGCCCAGTGCCATCTGAGCCATCCGTCTCCCCAGCGCCATCTGAGCCATCCGTCTCCCCAGCGCCATCTGAGCCATCCGTCTCCCCAGCGCCGTCTGAGCCATCCGTCTCCCCAGCGCCGTCTGAGCCATCCGTCTCCCCAGCGCCGTCTGAGCCATCCGTCTCCCCAGCGCCGTCTGAGCCATCCGTCTCCCCAGCGCCGTCTGAGCCATCCGTCTGCCCCGAGCCGTCAGAGCCGTTAGTCAGTCAGGAGCCGCTAGAGCCATTCGTCAGTCAGGATCTGCCAGAGCCGCCAACCAGACAGGATCTGCCAGAGCCGCCAACCAGACAGGATCTGCCAGAGCCGCCAACCAGACAGGATCTGCCAGAGCCGCCAACCAGACAGGATCTGCCAGAGCCGCCAACCAGACAGGATCTGCCAGAGCCGCCAACCAGACAGGATCTGCCAGAGCCGTCAGCCAGCCATGAGCAGCCAGATCCGTCAGCCAGCCATGAGCAGCCAGATCCGTCAGCCAGCCATGAGCAGCCAGATCCGTCAGCCAGCCATGAGCAGCCAGATCCGTCAGCCAGCCATGAGCCGTACAGCCAGGATCCGCCAGAGCCGTCCAGCCAGGATCCGCCAGAGCCGTCATCCAGCCAGGATCCGTTCCTCAGTCCGGAGCTGCCGTCCCTCAGTCCGGAGCTGCCCCTTATCCTGGTGCTGTCCCTTATCCTGGTGCTGTCCCTTATCCTGGTGCTGCCCCTTATCCTGGTGCTGCCCCTTATCCTGGTGCTGCCCCTTAGTCCGGTGCTGCCCCTTAGTCCGGTGCTGCCCCTTAGTCCGGTGCTGCCCCTTAATCCAGTGGGGTTAAGTTGGCGGGTGGTCAGTTGGAGGAGGCTACGAAAGCGGGTAGTGACTATGGTGGGGTGGGGACCACGACCAGTACCAGAGCCGCCACCGTGGACAGACGCCCACCCAGACCCTCCCCTAGACTTTATGCTGGTGCGCCCGGAGTTCGCACCTTAAGGGGGGGGTTATGTCACACCCTGGCCTTAGTTATCTTTGTTTTCATTTATTATTTTAGTTAGGTCAGGGTGTGACATGGTGAATGTATGTGTTTTTGTAGTGTCTAGGGTGGTTGTAAGGTTAGGGGGTTTATTAGAGTAGTTGGGTTTATGTTTAGTATAGAAGTCTAGCTGTGTCTATGGTTGCCTGAAGGGTTCTCAATCAGAGACAGATGTCATTAATTGTCTCTGATTGGGAGCCATATTTAAGGCAGCCATAGGCACTAGGTTTTTGTGGGTAATTGTCTGTGTCTAGGTTGCATGTTTGCACTTAGTCTTTTGATAGCTTCACGTTCGTCTGTTTGTTGTTTTGTTTCGGTGTCCTTCTTCCAATTAAAGAGAAGATGTATTTTCCACACGCTGCGCCTTGGTCCTCTCTCTCTCCCATTGACGATCGTGACAGTCCCACAGTTGACAGTGCAAAAACCAAGCCATGAGGTCGAAGGAATTGTCCATAGAGCTCTGAGTCAGGATTGTGTCGAGGCACAGATCTGTACCAAAACATTTCTGCAGCATTGCCAAACTGAGCAATCAGGGGAAAAGGGCCTTGGTCAGGGAGGTGACCAAGAACAGGATACTGACAGAGCTCCAGAGTTCCTCTGTGGAGATGGCAGAACCTTCCAGAAGGACAACCATACATGCAGCACTCCACCAATCAGGCCTTTATGGTAGAGTGGCCAGACGGAAGCCACTCCTCAGTAAAAGGCACATGACAGCCCGCATGGAGTTTGCCAAACGGAACCTAAAGGACTCTCAGACCATGAGAAACAAGATTCTCTGGTCTGATGAAACCAAAATTGAACTCTTTGGCCTGAATGCCAAGCATCACGTCTGGAGGAAACCAGGCACGCTCCCTACAGTGAAGCATGGTGGTGGCAGCATCTTGCTGTGGGGATGTATATCAGGGGCAGGGACTGGGAGATTAGTCAGGATCGAGGGAAAAATGAATGGAGCAAAGTACAGAGAGATCCTTGATGAAAACCTGCTCCAGAGCACTCAGGACCTCAGACTGGGGCGAAGGTTCACCTTTCAACAGGACAAAGACCCTAAGCACACAGCCAAAGCAACACAGGAGTGGCTTCGGGACAAGTCTCTGAATGTCCTTGAGTGGCCCAGCCAGAGCCAGGGCGTGAACCCGATCGAACATCTCTGGTAAGACCTGAAAATAGCTGTGCAGCGACGCTCCCCATCCAACCTGACAGAGCTTGAGAAGATCTGCTGAGAAGGATGGGAGAAACACCCAAAATACAGGTGTGCCAAACTTGTAGCGTCATACCAAAGAAGACTCAATGTGGTAATCGCTGCCAAAGCTGCTTCAACAAAGTACTTATGTAAATGTGATATTTCAGTTGTTGTTTTTTAAAATAAATTTGATACATTTTCAAAAAACCTGTTTTTGCTTTGTCATTATGGGGTACTGTGTGTAGATTGATGAGGAACAAAAAACGATTTAATCCATTTTACAATAAGGCTGTAACGTATCAAAATGTGGAAAAAGTCTGAATACTTTCCGAATGCACTGTAGGTAGGGGTAAAAGTGACTAGACAATCAGGATAGATAATAAACAGAGTAGCAGCAATGTATGTGAAGAGTGTGAAAGTGTGTGTGTGTGTGGCGTCAATATGCATGTGTGTGTGTGTGTGTGTGTGTGTGTGTGTGTGTGTGTGTGTGTGTGTGGCTGTCTGTGTTGGAGTGGCAGTGTAAGTATGTGTGAGAGTCTTGGTAGAGTCCAGTGAGTGTGCATAGAGTCAGTGTAAGAGAGTCAGTGTAAGTATGTGTGAGAGTCTTGGTAGAGTCCAGTGAGTGTGCATAGAGTCAGTGTAAGAGAGTCAGTGTAAGTATGTGTGAGAGTCTTGGTAGAGTCCAGTGAGTGTGCATAGAGTCAGTGTAAGAGAGTCAGTGTAAGTATGTGTGAGAGTCTTGGTAGAGTCCAGTGAGTGTGCATAGAGTCAGTGTAAGAGAGTCAGTGTAAGTATGTGTGAGAGTCTTGGTAGAGTCCAGTGAGTGTGCATAGAGTCAGTGTAAGAGAGTCAGTGTAAGTATGTGTGAGAGTCTTGGTAGAGTCCAGTGAGTGTGCATAGAGTCAGTGTAAGAGAGTCAGTGTAAGTATGTGTGAGAGTCTTGGTAGAGTCCAGTGAGTGTGCATAGAGTCAGTGTAAGAGAGTCAGTGTAAGTATGTGTGAGAGTCTTGGTAGAGTCCAGTGAGTGTGCATAGAGTCAGTGTAAGAGAGTCAGTGTAAGTATGTGTGAGAGTCTTGGTAGAGTCCAGTGAGTGTGCATAGAGTCAGTGTAAGAGAGTCAGTGTAAGTATGTGTGAGAGTCTTGGTAGAGTCCAGTGAGTGTGCATAGAGTCAGTGTAAGAGAGTCAGTGTAAGTATGTGTGAGAGTCTTGGTAGAGTCCAGTGAGTGTGCATAGAGTCAGTGTAAGAGAGTCAGTGTAAGTATGTGTGAGAGTCTTGGTAGAGTCCAGTGAGTGTGCATAGAGTCAGTGTAAGAGAGTCAGTGTAAGTATGTGTGAGAGTCTTGGTAGAGTCCAGTGAGTGTGCATAGAGTCAGTGTAAGAGAGTCAGTGTAAGTATGTGTGAGAGTCTTGGTAGAGTCCAGTGAGTGTGCATAGAGTCAGTGTAAGAGAGTCAGTGTAAGTATGTGTGAGAGTCTTGGTAGAGTCCAGTGAGTGTGCATAGAGTCAGTGTAAGAGAGTCAGTGTAAGTATGTGTGAGAGTCTTGGTAGAGTCCAGTGAGTGTGCATAGAGTCAGTGTAAGAGAGTCAGTGTAAGTATGTGTGAGAGTCTTGGTAGAGTCCAGTGAGTGTGCATAGAGTCAGTGTAAGAGAGTCAGTGTAAGTATGTGTGAGAGTCTTGGTAGAGTCCAGTGAGTGTGCATAGAGTCAGTGTAAGAGAGTCAGTGTAAGTATGTGTGAGAGTCTTGGTAGAGTCCAGTGAGTGTGCATAGAGTCAGTGTAAGAGAGTCAGTGTAAGTATGTGTGAGAGTCTTGGTAGAGTCCAGTGAGTGTGCATAGAGTCAGTGTAAGAGAGTCAGTGTAAGTATGTGTGAGAGTCTTGGTAGAGTCCAGTGAGTGTGCATAGAGTCAGTGTAAGAGAGTCAGTGTAAGTATGTGTGAGAGTCTTGGTAGAGTCCAGTGAGTGTGCATAGAGTCAGTGTAAGAGAGTCAGTGTAAGTATGTGTGAGAGTCTTGGTAGAGTCCAGTGAGTGTGCATAGAGTCAGTGTAAGAGAGTCAGTGTAAGTATGTGTGAGAGTCTTGGTAGAGTCCAGTGAGTGTGCATAGAGTCAGTGTAAGAGAGTCAGTGTAAGTATGTGTGAGAGTCTTGGTAGAGTCCAGTGAGTGTGCATAGAGTCAGTGTAAGAGAGTCAGTGTAAGTATGTGTGAGAGTCTTGGTAGAGTCCAGTGAGTGTGCATAGAGTCAGTGTAAGAGAGTCAGTGTAAGTATGTGTGAGAGTCTTGGTAGAGTCCAGTGAGTGTGCATAGAGTCAGTGTAAGAGAGTCAGTGTAAGTATGTGTGAGAGTCTTGGTAGAGTCCAGTGAGTGTGCATAGAGTCAGTGTAAGAGAGTCAGTGTAAGTATGTGTGAGAGTCTTGGTAGAGTCCAGTGAGTGTGCATAGAGTCAGTGTAAGAGAGTCAGTGTAAGTATGTGTGAGAGTCTTGGTAGAGTCCAGTGAGTGTGCATAGAGTCAGTGTAAGAGAGTCAGTGCAAAAAAGGGTCAATGCATTGGTCCGGTTGGCCATTTGATTAACTGTTCAGCAGTTTGGGGTAAAAGCTGTTCAGGTGCCTTTTGATCCCAGACTTGTTGCTCCGGTACCACTTACCGTGCGGTAGCAGAGTGGACAGTCTATGGATTGGGTGCCTGGGGACTTTGGCAATTTTCCGGGCCTTCCTCTGACACCGCTTGGTATAGAGGTCCTGGATGGCAGGGAGCTCGGCCCCAGTGATGTACTGGGCTGTCTGCACCACCCTCTGTAGCTCCATGCGATCGAGGGCGGTGCAGTTGCCATACCAAGCGTTGAAGCAGCCAGTCAAGATGCCCTCAATGGTCCAGCTGTAGAACATTTTAAGGATCTTAGGGTCCATGCCAAATCTTTTCAACCTCCTAAAGGGGAAGAGGCGCTGCCGCATCTTCACGACTGTGCTGGTTTGAGAGGACCATGTTATGTCCTTGGTGATGTGGACACCTAGGAACTTGAAGCTCTCGATGCGCTCCAGTACAGCCCTATCTGTGCGGATAGGGGGTGCTCGCTGCTCCCTTTCCTGTAGTCCACGATCAGCTCCTTTGTGTTGCTGACGTTGAGGGAGAAGTTGTTGTCATGGCACCACACTGCCAGGTCTCTGACCTCCTCCCTGTAAGCTGTGTCATCGTCGTCGATGATTAGGCCTACCACAGCTGTGTCGTCAGCAAAGTTCATGAAACAGCAGTGATGATTACAAACGCAAACTTTTTTGGTAGATAAAAAGGTCTGCAATTTACCATGAGGTATTTTAGTTCAGGTGAACAAAAGCTTGAGACTTCCTTCACACTTGAAGCAGCGCACCTGTTCAAATCAAATCAAATGTC
The DNA here is from genome assembly GCF_016432855.1 of Salvelinus namaycush. Classification (NCBI taxonomy): domain Eukaryota; kingdom Metazoa; phylum Chordata; class Actinopteri; order Salmoniformes; family Salmonidae; genus Salvelinus; species Salvelinus namaycush. The sequence continues at coordinate 11,614,169 of NC_052309.1, read as the reverse complement.
ATGCTTCGTAAACAACAGGTTTAGATTTATGGGCCCTTTCCAACAATGCAGTTGTTGTTAACAAAGAGGCGCAACCTTTCCCCCAATCAGGAGTGTGTGTGTGTGTGTGTGTGTGTGTGTGTGTGTGTGTGTGTGTGTGTGTGTGTGTGTGTGTGTGTGTGTGTGTGTGTGTGTGTGTGTGTGTGTGTGTGTGTGTGTGTGTGTGTGTGTAGTAGATGTGAAACTCGCCCATAGCAAGTTGCTGTGTGTGTGGGTGATGACGGCTCACAAACATAGCCAGATAGACTAATGGCCACACCCTGGCGTCCACTGCCAAGCCCTGACAGAATATATCTTAACAAATGAGCAGGCTAAGAATGTCTCTGTGGTCATTCAGAATGATTAAAGGAACTAAGCGAACCTTGAAGAACAGATTTAGACATTATTTTACGCCCAAACACAATTTCCAAGGAACTCTCGAGAGAAACAGCTAGAATTGCTAGAATTGCTGCATCACTTTGATAATGATTTCACCTCCCATCTCCAACACTTTGATAATGATTTAACCTCCCATCTCCATCACTTTGATAATGATTTAACCTCCCATCTCCAACACTTTGATAATGATTTAACCTCCCATCTCCAACACTTTGATAATGATTTAACCTCCCATCTCCATCACTTTGATCATGATTTAACCTCCCATCTCCATCACTTTGATAATGATTTAACCTCCCATCTCCATCACTTTGACAATGATTTAACCTCCCATCTTTGATAATGATGTCACCTCTCATCTCCATCAAAACCACCATTTTAGTGTGTGCCGTACGTGCTTCTCATATGTCTGTTGTTTGTGTGAACCATATTATCCATAGGATGACTAGCTAGCTACTCAAACACACAGTGGGGAATGTGGTCTATCGCTCTGTAACATCCAAACCCATTTCCTCTGGCAGCATCCTCAGCGTTCTCTAAGTCTAAACTATGCGGTTAGCATAAACAGTCATTACGCCCACATCTTAAGAGCCAATGTGCCACAATGAAGAGAAGTCTGTGTGATCAGAAGGAGGTACTGTATGTCTGCTCGTTGAGAATACAGTAGCACTGATCAAAGCTCTGTGCTATTACAAATTACTCCTGTAATGTTTGAGGATCTCAGATGTTTCTTTATAGATCCCATTTGGCCGCTGACTTCTCCTCAGTCCACACAATGACCCCAACCAACCACCTGAGTTTCTAGACTTTAAGAAAGGTCTTCATTGTTCTCAATGACTGAATCACAGTCATTTAATATATAGTGTGTGTGTGTGTGTGTCCTTGTTCTTCTGCTATGGCTCAGTAGGGTAATGTTTGGTACTGTGTTGGGTGCTGTGACTTTTCCCCTTTCACATTGCCATCGATGGCCCACGAAGGAGGAACAATGGCCCCTCTTTGTCGGGGTCCTGTCGGACAGGTATTTCCTAACAGGGGGATCTCAGACAAGGAGAGAGAAGAAAGATCACGTTTCCACAAAACCTTAAGCCTCCCTTCTCTCTTCCTCCCTCTTTCTCCTTCACGCTTTCTCTCTAGCCCCTCTCTCCCTCCCCCAAGTCTTTCTCGCCAGCCCCTCTCTCCCTCTCCCTCCCTCCCCCAAGTCTTTCTCTCCAGCCCCTCTCTCTCTCACCCTCCCTCCCCCAAGTCTTTCTCTCCAGCCCCTCTCTCTCTCTCTCTCCCCCAAGTCTCTCTCTCTCTCTCTCTCTCTCTCTCTCTCTCTCTCTCTCTCCCCCCCCAAGTCTTTCTCTCTAGCCCCTCTCTCTCTCCCTCAAGTCTTTCTTTCTAGCCCCTCTCTCTCTCCCTCCCTCAAGTCTTTCTCTCCAGCCCCTCTCTCTCTCCCTCCCCCAAGTCTTTCTCTCCAGCCCCTCTCTCCCTCTCTCTCTCCCCCAAGTCTTTCTCTTTAGCCCCTCTCTCTCCCTCTCTCCCTCCCCCAAGTCTTTCTCTCCAGCCCCTCTCTCTCTCTCTCCCTCCCCCAAGTCTTTCTCTCCAGCCCCTCTCTCTCTCTCTCTCTCTCCCTCCCGCAAGTCTTTCTCTCCAGCCCCTCTCTCTCTCTCTCCCTCCCCCAAGTGTTTCTCTCTAGCCCCTCTCTCTCTCTCTCTCCCTCCAGCCCAAGTCTTCCTATCTAGCCCTCCCTCCAGCCCAAGTCTTCCTATCTAGCCCTCCCTCCCTCCCTCCCCCAAGTCTTTCTCTCTAGCCCCTCTCTCTCTCTCCCTCCCTCCCCCAAGTCTTCCTATCTAGCCCTCTCTCTTTCTCCCTCCCTCTCTCCCTCCCCCAAGTCTTCCTATCTAGCCCCTCTCTCTCTCTCTCTCCCTCCCCCCCCCAAGTCTTTCTCTCTAGCCCCTCTCTCTCTCCCTCCCCCAAGTCTTTCTCTCTAGCCTCTCTCTCTCTCCCTCCCCCAAGTCTTTTCCTCTAGCCCCTCTCTTTCTCTCTCTCTCCCTCCCCAAGTATTACTCTTTAGCTCTTCTGTCTTCCTTCTTACCTCTCCACCTTCTTTTACCTCCATGTATTTGTCTCTTGAAATTGAGACCTTCCTGTGATATTACTCTAAGCAGTAGGTCTAACCTTCAGGGGATTCTGTCAGGTTGTTGGGGTAGTTGTGTTGAACAGGAAAGGCCTCTAACAGGATGATATCCTCACAGTGACAAATACATAGTAGACATGCAGTTACAGAGTATGTCTTAGTGATTTACATGATTCTGATGCAGTGTCTCCTCCTCCCCTCCCCCATCTCCCCCGTCTCCCCGGTCTCCTCCTTCCCTTCCCCGTCTCCCCTGTCTCCTCCTTCCCTTCCCAGTCTCCCCTGTCTCCTCCCCCGTCTCCCCGGTCTCCTCCTTCCCTCCCCCGTCTCCCCTGTCTCCTCCCCCGTCTCCCCGGTCTCCTCCTTCTCTTCCCCGTCTCCCCTGTCTCCTCCCCCGTCTCCCCGGTCTCCTCCTTCCCTTCCCCGTCTCCCCTGTCTCCTTCCCCGTCTCCCCTGTCTCCTCCTTCCCTTCCCCGTCTCCCCTGTCTCCTCCCCCGTCTCCCCGGTCTCCTCCTTCCCTCCCCCGTCTCCCCTGTCTCCTTCCCCGTCTCCCCGGTCTCCTCCTTCCCTTCCCCGTCTCCCCTGTCTCCTTCCCCGTCTCCCCGGTCTCCTCCTTCCCTTCCCCGTCTCCCCTGTCTCCTTCCCCGTCTCCCCGGTCTCCTCCTTCCCTTCCCCGTCTCCCCTGTCTCCTCCTCCGTCTCCCCGGTCTCCTCCTTCCCTCCCCTATCTCCCCTGTCTCCTCCTTCCCTCCCCCATCTCCCCTGTCTCCTCCCCCGTCTCCCCTGTCTCCTCCCCCGTCTCCCCGGTCTCCTCCTTCCCTCTCCCATCTCCCCTGTCTCCTCCTCCCCTCCCCCATCTCCCCTGTCTCCTCCTTCCCTCCCCCATCTCCCCTGTCTCCTCCTTCCCTCCCCTGTCTCCTCCACCGTCTCCCCTGTCTCCTCCTCCCCTCCCCCATCTCCCCCGTCTCCCCCGTAGGCATCTTTAGTGGTTAGATATTACATTCAGTTGTGAAAAAAGTACCCAGTTATCATACTTGAGTAAAAGTAAAGATACCCTAATAGAAAATGACTCAAGTGAAAGTCACCCAGTAAAATACTACTTGAGTAAAAGTCTAAAATGATACTTAAGTATCAAAAGACAATGTAATTGCTCAAATTTACTTCAGTATCAAAAGTAAAAGTACGAATAATTTAAAATTCCAAGTATTAAGCAAACCAGACGGCACAATTTTCTTGTTTTTTAAATGTACGGATAGCCAGGGGCACACTCCAACACTCAGACATCATTTACAAACGAAGCATTTGTGTTTAGTGAGTCCGCCAGATCAGAGGCAGTAGGGATGACCGGGGATGTTCTCTTGATAAGTGAGTGGATTGGACCATTTTCTGTCATGCTAAGCATTCAAAATGTAACGAGTACTTTTGGGTGTCAGAGAAAATGTATGGAATAAAAAGTACATTATTTTCTTTAGGAATGTAGTGAAGTAAAAGTTTAAAAAAAATATATACTGTATATTGATAGTAAAGTAAAGTACAGATACCCACAAAAACGAGTTAATTAGTACTTTAAAGTATTTTTACTTAATTACTTTACACCACTGATTACATCTCAGGTTCAGACTGATATACAACGATATTATCACTGACCTGGTGTACTTTATTATCATGGCAGGTTATAGCCTGCCATAAGCATGTCATAGAGAAGTCACAAGCTGAAACGCTGTAAAATAAAGTATTTGTTTTCACATGCAGGTCATTGTAATGTCATCTGAGTACACCTCTATGTTTTTCACTGTTACTTTAAAACCACAGTTCAGTGCACATGACCCCCTCTCTCTCCCTCTTCTGCCCTCCTCCCCTGTCTCCTCCCCCGTCTCCCCTGTCTCCTCCTTCCCTTCCCCGTCTCCCCGGTCTCCTCCTTCCCTCCCCCATCTCCCATGTCTCCTCCTTCCCTCCCCCGTCTCCCCCATCTCCTCCTTCCCTCCTCCATCTCCCCTGTCTCCTCCTTCCCTCCCCCGTCTCCCCCATCTCCTCCTTCCCTCCTCCATCTCCCCTGTCTCCTCCTTCCCTCCCCCGTCTCCCCCATCTCCTCCTTCCCTCCACCGTCTCCCCTGTCTCCTCCTCCCCTCCCCCATCCCCATCTCCCCCGTCTCCCCCGTCTCCCCTGTCTCCTCCACCGTCTCCCCGGTCTCCTCCTCCCCTCCCCCATCTCCCCCCCCTCCCCCATCTCCCCCGTCTCCCCATCTCACCGGTCTCCTCCTTCCCTTCCCCGTCTCCCCTGTCTCCGCATCCCCTCCCCCGTCTCCCCCGTCTCCCCTGTCTCCTCCTTCCCTCCCCCATCTCCCCTGTCTCCTCCACCGTCTCCCCTGTCTCCTCCTCCCCTCCCCCGTCTCCCCCGTCTCCCCTGTCTCCTCCTTCCCTCCCCCATCTCCCCTGTCTCCTCCACCGTGTCCCCTGTCTCCTCCTCCCCTCCCCCATCTCCCCCGTCTCCCCTGTCTCCTCCTTCCCTCCCCCATCTCCCCTGTCTCCTCCACCGTGTCCCCTGTCTCCTCCTCCCCTCCCCCATCTCCCCCGTCTCCCCCGTCTCCCCTGTCTCCTCCTTCCCTCCCCCATCTCCCCTGTCTCCTCCACCGTGTCCCCTGTCTCCTCCTCCCCTCCTCCCCTCCCCCGTCTCCCCCGTCTCCCCTGTCTCCTCCTCCCCTCCCCCGTCTCCCCCGTCTCCCCTGTCTCCTCCTTCCCTCCCCGTCTCCCCTGTCTCCTCCTCCCCTCCCCCGTCTCCCCCGTCTCCCCTGTCTCCTCCTTCCCTTCCGTCTCCCCCGTCTCCCCTGTCTCCTCCTTCCCTCCCCGTCTCCCCTGTCTCCCCCTTCCCTCCCCGTCTCCCCCGTCTCCCCTGTCTCCTCTTGTCAAGGCTCTAGGTAATGGCTAAAACAGGGCCTGGCTCTCTGCCTGGCTCTCTGCCTGGCTCTCTGCCTGGCTCTCTGCCTGGCTCTCTGCCTGGCTCTCTGCCTGGCTCTGGATCTTAACTCCTCTCTCTCCTCTTCAACCTGTTCCTCAGCCCCCATGGTTTCATAATGTGATGATTTTCCTAGTTATTGTTTTTCCAAAAGCCCTTCTCTCTCCCTCTCAGTGCCTCTTTCTCCAGGGGTATGTACGCCTGTCTGTTGCTCTCTTCATTCCTTTAGAGACAATGAGACCTTGGCCCATGGACGCTTTGTTTACAGGAAACCAAGATGAGTGGGGTTGAAAATAAATGACTAGTTGGGCTGAGGTAGTTTGTAATCTGTTTCAACTCAGAATGTACAAAATAGTAATAGAATAGAATATCATAGCATAGCATTTCATAGAATAGAATAGATTTAACTATAGTAACATGTTTTGCCTCAGAGTACACAGTGTATGGATATCCTCCTGGTTAGGAAACATCAAACACACTCATGGCTGGTAATGGTTACCATAGTGACAGTTCTCTGCAGTAGTAGTTGTGGTGGCTCCACATGTTGATGCTCCTGGCTATAGAGCTGTGGTTGGATCTGACCGGTGTGTGAACTTCTATCAACTCTGTTCTGTTGTAACTGACTTTCTCTCTGCCCCGCCCCCACCTTCCTCCCCTCACTCCCCTGAGGGATCCACTCAGTCTGGGAACATGTGGTGCCGGCCCGGTCTGGAACAATCTCCTGAGCCCAGTGATAAGAGCACAGAGCACTGGGCATGCTGCCGGAGTAGTCAGGGAGGGAACGGGTGTGTGTGTGTTGAGAGAAGACAACTATACTGTCCAGGACCCTGGGCCCTGATGATATCATCCTTGGCCTGTAACTTGAGCCAGGAGAAGACCTCTGACTCTCTCTGAGAAGACCTCTGACTCTCTCTGAGAAGACCTCTAGCTCTCTCTGAGAAGACCTCTAACTCTCTCCGAGAAGACCTCTAACTCTCTCTGAGAAGACCTCTGACTCTCTCTGAGAAGACCTCTAGCTCTCTCTGAGAAGACCTCTGACTCTCTCTGAGAAGACCTCTGACTCTCTCTGAGAAGACCTCTGACTCTCTCTGAGAAGACCTCTAACTCTCTCTGAGAAGACCTCTAACTCTCTCCGAGAAGACCTCTAACTCTCTCTGAGAAGACCTCTGACTCTCTCTGAGAAGACCTCTGACTCTCTCTGAGAAGACCTCTGACTCTCTCTGAGAAGACCTCTAACTCTCTCTGAGAAGACCTCTGACTCTCTCTGAGAAGACCTCTGACTCTCTCTGAGAAGACCTCTAACTCTCTCTGAGAAGACCTCTGACTCTCTCTGAGAAGACCTCTGACTCTCTCTGAGAAGACCTCTGACTCTCTCTGAGAAGACCTCTAACTCTCTCTGAGAAGACCTCTGACTCGCTCTGAGAAGACCTCTAACTCTCTCTGAGAAGACACTTAACTCTCTCTGAGAAGTCCTCTGACTCTCTCTGAGAAGACCTCTAACTCTCTCTGAGAAGACCTCTAACTCTCTCTGAGAAGACCTCTGACTCTCTCTGAGAAGACCTCTGACTCTCTCTGAGAAGACCTCTGACTCTCTCTGAGAAGACCTCTGACTCTCTCTGAGAAGACCTCTGACTCTCTCTGAGAAGACCTCTGAATCTCTCTGAGAAGATCTCTGACTCTCTCTGAGAAGATCTCTGAATCTCTCTGAGAAGACCTCTGAATCTCTCTGAGAATCTCTCTGACTCTCTCTGAGAAGACCTCTGAATCTCTCTGAGAAGATCTCTGACTCTCTCTGACTTGAAATGTTGGCTTACCTTACACACATACACACTCTCTACCTCTCTATACAGTACCTCTCTCTCTACCTCCCTATACAGTACCTCTCTCTCTCTACCTCTCTATACAGTACCTCTCTGTCTCTCTACCTCTCTATACAGTACCTCTCTCTCTCTCTACCTCTCTATAAAGTACCTCTCTCTCTCTCTCTCTACCTCTCTATACAGTACCTCTCTCTCTCTACCTCTCTATACAGTACCTCTCTCTCTCTCTCTCTACCTCTCTATACAGTACCTCTCTCTCTCTACCTCTCTATACAGTACCTCTCTCTCTCTCTCTACCTCTCTATACAGTACCGCTCTCTCTCTACCTCTCTATACAGTACCTCTCTCTCTCTACCTCTCTATACAGTACCTCTCTCTCTCTCTCTACCTCTCTATACAGTACATCTCTCTCTCTCTACCTCTCTATACAGTACCTCTCTCTCTCTACCTCTCTATACAGTACCTCTCTCTCTCTCTACCTCCCTATACAGTACCTCTCTCTCTACCTCTCTATACAGTACCTCTCTCTCTCTCTACCTCTCTATACAGTACCTCTCTCTCTCTACCTCCCTATACAGTACCTCTCTCTCTCTCTACCTCTCTATACATTACCTCTCTCTCTCTCTACCTCTCTATACAGTACCTCTCTCTCTCTCTACCTCTCTATACAGTACCTCTCTCTCTCTACCTCTCTATACAGTACCTCTCTCTCTCTCTACCTCTCTATACAGTACCTCTCTCTCTCTCTCTACCTCCCTATACAGTACCTCTCTCTCTCTACCTCCCTATACAGTACCTCTCTCTCTCTCTACCTCTCTATACAGTACCTCTCTCTCTCTCTACCTCTCTATACAGTACCTCTCTCTCTCTACCTCCCTATACAGTACCTCTCTCTCTCTCTCTCTACCTCTCTATACAGTACCTCTCTCTCTCTCTCTCTACCTCTCTATACAGTACCTCTCTCTCTCTCTCTCTACCTCCCTATACAGTACCTCTCTCTCTCTACCTCCCTATACAGTACCTCTCTCTCTCTACCTCTCTATACAGTACCTCTCTCTCTCTCTACCTCTCTATAAAGTACCTCTCTCTCTCTCTCTCTACCTCTCTATACAGTACCTCTCTCTCTCTACCTCTCTATACAGTACCTCTCTCTCTCTACCTCTCTATACAGTACCTCTCTCTCTCTCTACCTCTCTATACAGTACCTCTCTCGCTCTCTACCTCTCTATACAGTACCTCTCTCTCTACCTCTCTATACAGTACCTCTCTCTCTCTCTACCTCTCTATACAGTACCTCTCTCTCTCTACCTCTCTATACAGTACCTCTCTCTCTCTACCTCTCTATACAGTACCCCTCTCTCTCTCTACCTCTCTATACAGTACCTCTCTCTCTCTACCTCCCTATACAGTACCTCTCTCTCTCTACCTCTCTATACAGTACCTCTCTCTCTCTCTCTACCTCTCTATACAGTACCTCTCTCTCTCTACCTCTCTATACAGTACCTCTCTCTCTCTCTACCTCCCTATACAGTACCTCTCTCTCTACCTCTCTATACAGTACCTCTCTCTCTCTCTACCTCTCTATACAGTACCTCTCTCTCTCTACCTCCCTATACAGTACCTCTCTCTCTCTCTACCTCTCTATACAGTACCTCTCTCTCTCTCTACCTCTCTATACAGTACCTCTCTCTCTCTCTACCTCTCTATACAGTACCTCTCTCTCTCTACCTCTCTATACAGTACCTCTCTCTCTCTCTACCTCTCTATACAGTACCTCTCTCTCTCTCTCTACCTCCCTATACAGTACCTCTCTCTCTCTACCTCCCTATACAGTACCTCTCTCTCTCTCTACCTCTCTATACAGTACCTCTCTCTCTCTCTACCTCTCTATACAGTACCTCTCTCTCTCTACCTCCCTATACAGTACCTCTCTCTCTCTCTCTCTACCTCTCTATACAGTACCTCTCTCTCTCTCTCTCTACCTCTCTATACAGTACCTCTCTCTCTCTCTCTCTACCTCCCTATACAGTACCTCTCTCTCTCTACCTCTCTATACAGTACCTCTCTCTCTCTACCTCTCTATACAGTACCTCTCTCTCTCTCTACCTCTCTATAAAGTACCTCTCTCTCTCTACCTCTCTATACAGTACCTCTCTCTCTCTACCTCTCTATACAGTACCTCTCTCTCTCTACCTCTCTATAATGTACCTCTCTCTCTCTCTACCTCTCTATACAGTACCTCTCTCGCTCTCTACCTCTCTATACAGTACCTCTCTCTCTCTACCTCTCTATACAGTACCTCTCTCTCTCTACCTCTCTATACAGTACCTCTCTCTCTCTACCTCTCTATACAGTACCTCTCTCTCTCTACCTCTCTATACAGTACCTCTCTCTCTCTCTACCTCTCTATACAGTACCTCTCTCTCTCTCTACCTCTCTATACAGTACCTCTCTCTCTCTACCTCCCTATACAGTACCTCTCTCTCTCTACCTCTCTATACAGTACCTCTCTCTCTCTCTACCTCTCTCTCTCTCTCTCTCTCTCTCTCTCTACCTCTCTATACAGTACCTCTCTCTCTCTCTACCTCCCTATACAGTACCTCTCTCTCTCTACCTCCCTATACAGTACCTCTCTCTCTCTACCTCTCTATACAGTACCTCTCTCTCTCTCTACCTCTCTATACAGTACCTCTCTCTCTCTCTACCTCTCTATAAAGTACCTATCTCTCTCTCTACCTCTCTATACAGTACCTCTCTCTCTCTACCTCTCTATACAGTACCTCTCTCTCTCTCTACCTCTCTATACAGTACCTCTCTCTCTCTTTCTACCTCTCTATACAGTACCTCTCTCTCTCTCTCTACCTCTCTATACAGTACCTCTCTCTCTCTCTCTCTACCTCTCTATACAGTACCTCTCTCTCTCTACCCCTCTATACAGTACCTCTCTCTCTCTACCTCTCTATACAGTACCTCTCTCTCTCTCTACCTCTCTATACAGTACCTCTCTCTCTACCTCTCTATACAGTACCTCTCTCTCTCTCTACCTCTCTATACAGTACCTCTCTCTCTCTCTACCTCTCTATACAGTACCTCTCTCTCTCTACCTCTCTATACAGTACCTCTCTCTCTCTACCTCTCTATACAGTACCTCTCTCTCTCTCTACCTCTCTATACAGTACCTCTCTCTCTCTACCTCTCTATACAGTACCTCTCTCTCTCTACCTCTCTATACAGTACCTCTCTCTCTCTACCTCTTTATACAGTACCTCTCTCTCTACCTCTCTATACAGTACCTCTCTCTCTCTACCTCTCTATACAGTACCTCTCTCTCTCTACCCCTCTATACAGTACCTCTCTCTCCCTACCTCTCTATACAGTACCTCTCTCTCCCTACCTCTCTATACAGTACCTCTCTCTCTCTCTACCTCTCTATACAGTACCTCTCTCTCTCTCTACCTCTCTATACAGTACCTCTCTCTCTCTACCCCTCTATACAGTACCTCTCTCTCTCTACCTCTCTATACAGTACCTCTCTCTCTCTCTACCTCTCTATACAGTACCTCTCTCTCTCTACCTCTCTATACAGTACATCTCTCTCTCTCTACCTCTCTATACAGTACCTCTCTCTCTCTACCTCTCTATACAGTACCTCTCTCTCTCTACCTCTCTATACAGTACCTCTCTCTCTCTCTCTCTCTCTCTCTCTACCTCTCTATACAGTACCTCTCTCTCTCTACCTCTCTATACAGTACCTCTCTCTCTCTACCTCTCTATACAGTACCTCTCTCTCTCTACCTCTCTATACAGTATCTCTCTCTCTCTACCTCTCTATACAGTACCTCTCTCTCTCTCTACCTCTCTATACAGTACCTCTCTCTCTCTACCTCCCTATACAGTACCTCTCTCTCTCTACCTCTCTATACAGTACCTCTCTCTCTCTACCTCCCTATACAGTACCTCTCTCTTGCTCTCTCTCTCTCTACCTCTCTAAACAGTACCTCTCTCTCTCAATTCAATTTTCAATTCAAGGGGCTTTATTGGCATGGGTAACATATGTTAACATTGCCAAAGCAAGTGAGGTAGATAATATACAAAAGTGAAATAAACAATAAATATGAACAGTAAACATTCCACTCACAGAAGTTCCAAAAGAATAAAGACATTACAAATGTCATATTATGTAAATTTACAGTGTTGTAACGATGTACAAATGGTTAAAGTACAAAAGGGAAAATAAATAAGCATAAATAAGGGTTGTATTTACAATGGTGTTTGTTCTTCACTGGTTGACCTTTTCTTGTGGCAACAGGTCACAAATCTTGCTGCTGTGATGGCACACTGTGGTATTTCACCCAGTAGATATGGGAGTTTATCAAAATCGGGTTTGTTTTCAAATTCTTTGTGGATCTGTGTAATCTGAGGGAAATATGTGTCTCTAATATGGTCATACATTGGGCAGGAGGTTAGGAAGTGCAGCTCAGTTTCCACCTCATTTTGTGGGCAAATTATCTTTTGAGAGCCAGGTCTACAACACTCTCTGTCTCTCTCTCTCCCACCCTATTTCTTGCTCTATCTGCCTCCCTCTTAATGTCATCATTCTTAAAAGGAAACTCCACTCAAAAACAATCTTTTAGTATTTTTTCCATTAGTCCACTGTTGATACGGTCCCAAAATGTTTTGCATGTCAGTCAAGTTAAAAAATATACCAAAAGATAGTTTTTGAGTGGAGTTTGCTTTACATTTTACTGCAGTGGGCTAAATCAGGGTCACACAGAGTGTTTCATGGTAGTCTTAAACAAATCTACAAACTATACACCTCACACACATGGTTATGGGCTTTAAAAAAGAAGACACCTGTACCATGTCAAATATATAGTGGAAATGTATCACATTTTTAGTTTGCATCTCAATATTACACTTTATATACATCACAGAAGACTTAAAAATATATATTTGTTAAACATTTGACATAGAAACAGCAGATTTGCACCTTTTTAAAAAATATATAATTATGAAATACTGAAAAATTTGAATAACATTCCACCCATGAGGCCACGAGGTCATTTGACTGCAGGACAGGGCTACTGTTAATGAATCAGCTTTTTTTGAAGGCAGATAGATATATTTTTCATTTCAGTTTCCATTAGCAATGAGGGAGAGAGCATAAATAAAAGCAGGGAAGAAAACAATTTGACAACTTTTTAGTATTGGCCCTCTTACCCCTCTCACTCTCTCTCTCTCCCTCCCTTAAGGCAGCCCTCCGCACCTCTCTGATTCAGAGGGATTGGGTTAAATGCAGAAGACACATTTCAGTTGAATGCATTCAGTTGTACAACTGACTAGGTATCCCTCTTTCCTTTCCCTTTCCAGGCTCTCTACCCCTCTCCCTCCCCCTCTATCTCTCCCTCTCTCTTGCTCTTCCCCCCTCTCAGGGTTGGGCGCACTTGAATGCAGAGCTCAGAGAGTGATTCTGGCACGGTGGCTTGTATGTAATGACTTCTGACAGCAGTGGAGACACAGTGAAGAGCATGTCTGTCTTTGCATGAGTAATTCTGCGTCTTGAGAACCACATTCCAATTCTGGAATCATTATTATACATGACTCGCCACCAGCAACCGCATGTACAGGACGCTGAACAAACCGGAGAAAGAATTCCTTCCAAACAAATAGGGAAGGATAAGATAGTCAGCCAGTGACTTCAACAGTTGAAGGAGAATCCTGGCATACATTATCTGCACAAGGCATACATTCATTATAAAACAATATCCTCAATCTCGTATGTTTTTCCACCCAAAGAAATAAGCAGAAAATAGAGTAAGGTGTAAAAATATGGAAAATAGTGAACTACGGTGGAAGGAAAACCTGGGATATGTTAGAAGGGGTACATACATTATCATACGTTATCCTCAGTCTTCTAAGTTTCTTCCAAAGAAACAGTCTGAAAATAGAGTAAGGTGTAAGAGTAAAGAATGTCAGACAGTAAACTCCTGGAGGTAGTAACTGAGGGGTCCAGAGAGGGGGGGAAGCAGCTGGCTGCTCTATCACACACACAGACAGGCTGGCTTCAGTGAATCTGGGCCTTGTTCATGCCTGGCCCTAGTCCAACGCTGATGGGATTCTGCTCTGCTGTGTGTAATACTCTCCTTCGCTCAAAGCGAAACGCAGTCAGGAACACTACATAAGACTTCTTCCTTTAGGGTTTTTAGAAAATGTAAATCATTCAACATAGATTATATTATACGTCTGAGGGCAATGTGATATTTCAGTAATGCAAACATGTTTTGCAATTTGTGGGACTGAATCAATGTAAATCACAGAGGCTGGGTTTGAACATACCCTGTTCCCTTATACAGGGCACTACTGTTGACCAGAGCCTACATAGGAGAAAGTGGTGAACAGATTCACTAAGAGGTGGTTTAATATGACTTGAGTATGATCAAACATGTGTGTACCACACTCATATGTGTGTAGTAACATGTGCACAGGGTTGGGTAGGTTACTTTCTAAATGTAATCTGTTACAGTTACTAGTTACCTGTCCAAAATTCTAATCAGTAACTTTTAGATTACCCAAACTCAGTAAAGTAATTTGATTACATTCAGTTACTGTTAGATTACTTTCCCCTTAAGAGGCATTAGAAGAAGACAAAAATGTATGTTACCAATTGAACCACATTTATTAACGAATGTAAAATTTTACTTCATAGGTTGGTTATGTAGGCTTCTTCTAACCCATCGCTTTCAACTACATATAATAACACAATTAAATTATATCTTTACATTAAATACCAAAGTCTATCAGAATTCCAGTCATCCAATAAATGTTATTCTCCTTGATCTTTAAGAATAGGACTTGGAAATATGGAAGTATAGATTAGCCAATTTTTTTTACCTGAGCATAACCCCAAAACTGAGGACTTATTAGCCAGCCCTACTCTGTTGTTTATGATTGTCTTGTCATGGAGGACTGAATGGGCTCATTGATTCAATGTGAAAAATAAATGCTGTGCTCGTGGAATGGCATGCTGTGAGCACTACTGAAAAGTGCTATTTACATGAGAAAAATGAATGCTATATGCTGCATTTGCTATAGGCCTATTGTTAAACTTTTTGTTGGTGACACTTTGATATCTAGATAATCCACAGATAACAAAACGGTTGCCCCGCCTCTGTTTTGGTAAAAAGCTGAGGTATGGGCCTGGAGAAATGTAACCACTCTCAGATTAATAGGCAGAGCTATGGATGCAAGGACTGACCATCCATGATATCAACATTACTGTTTTAACCATGTTATGAGGCTATACAGTGTTTATTTGCATTTACAATGTTTACAAACATTGGAGAAAACAAGTTTATATTTTGGGTTTCTATGGAGTGTGACAGTTGAACTAAACTCATGAGGCATTTATAAGTTATATTCTTCAAGAATCAATGGATATATATATATATATATACACACTTAATTGTATATATATATATATATATATATATATATATATATATATATATATATATATATATATATATATATATATATATATAGAGAGAGAGAGAGAGAGACTTAATTTTATGTATATATATATATATATATATATATGTAAATCCAAAAATGGATGTAGCAACTACAGCTTGCCCCTTTAAGTCTATCAAAAGTGTACGAGTTTGAACATGTGTCCATTAGGCCTATGGATTATTTAAATTTTTATCAGAATGAATTAGATTGAGCAATAAAAGCCCCACTTTTATTCCATAGGCTGGGATCTGCACTGTGCAGCTGTTATTCCATAGGCTGGGATCTGCACTGTGCAGCTGTTATTCCATAGGCTGGGATCTGCACTGTGCAGCTGTTATTCCATAGGCTGGGATCTGCACTGTGCAGCTGTTATTCCATAGGCTGGGATCTGCACTGTGCAGCTGTTATTCCATAGGCTGGGATCTGCACTGTGCAGCTGTTGCAAGCGTGCATTTCTCACTGGCTGTCCACTGGTTTCAAAAACAAAGATTGATAGGCAGCTTAAACTTCTTGAACTCAATCATTATTGGGTTCAAATACACATTTAGATTTGTGAACAGCCATCCACAACAACCACAATCCGTAAGGCGCAAATAGCTAAATGAGAGAGCATCAGTGTGATTCACATCAATGCACTATTTAGATAACAATAATAAGTGATATCTGTATCGTCGTAGACTACACCACTGCTGTCATCCTTACCTCCAAGGTAAGTCTACGGATAATCTTTGGATGCCGACAGCTGTCGCACCATTGGAAGACATAGCTTGGACTGTAGCCTACAAAAGCCTGTCCCTGCTCTTTTACCGCGATCCATCCAACCCATTTGGTGTGTCATCATAGTGGTCTCTGACTTGTGGTCAGACTCGCTCAGGAACAAACTTAAACTTGCCTTTTTTCAATGCTGATTTGAATGTCATTGAGAAACCAGAAGTGTCAAATATATATTTTTGCTGGTAGCGTAACGGATAACAGTTACCGGTTATTTGTAATCCGTTACTCCCCAACCCTGCATATGTATTAGTTCAGACCCATCCATCTGTTCTGTTGGAGCCGCTCACATTAAACTGCAGTGTACAGTCAGAGGAGGTTTGTTTATATTAAACTGCAGTGTACAGTCAGAGGAGGTTTGTTCATATTAAACTGCAGTGTACAGTCAGAGGAGGTTTGTTCATATTAAACTGCAGTGTACAGTCAGAGGAGGTTTGTTCATATTAAACTGCAGTGTACAGTCAGAGGAGGTTTGTTCACATTAAACTGCAGTGTACAGTCAGAGGAGGTTTGTTCATATTAAACTGCAGTGTACAGTCAGAGGAGGTTTGTTCATATTAAACTGCAGTGTACAGTCAGAGGAGGTTTGTTCATATTAAACTGCAGTGTACAGTCAGAGGAGGTTTGTTCATATTAAACTGCAGTGTACAGTCAGAGGAGGTTTGTTCATATTAAACTGTAGTGTACAGTCAGAGGAGGTTTGTTCACATTAAACTGCAGTGTACAGTCAGAGGAGGTTTGTTCATATTAAACTGCAGTGTACAGTCAGAGGAGGTTTGTTCACATTAAACTGCAGTGTACAGTCAGAGGAGGTTTGTTCATATTAAACTGCAGTGTACAGTCAGAGGAGGTTTGTTCATATTAAACTGCAGTGTACAGTCAGAGGAGGTTTGTTCATATTAAACTGCAGTGTACAGTCAGAGGAGGTTTGTTCATATTAAACTGCAGTGTACAGTCAGAGGAGGTTTGTTCATATTAAACTGCAGTGTACAGTCAGAGGAGGTTTGTTTATATTAAACTGCAGTGTACAGTCAGAGGAGGTTTGCTCACATTAAACTGCAGTGTACAGTCAGAGGAGGTTTGTTCATATTAAACTGCAGTGTACAGTCAGAGGAGGTTTGTTCATATTAAACTGCAGTGTACAGTCAGAGGAGGTTTGTTCATATTAAACTGCAGTGTACAGTCAGAGGAGGTTTGTTCATATTAAACTGCAGTGTACAGTCAGAGGAGGTTTGTTCATATTAAACTGCAGTGTACAGTCAGAGGAGGTTTGTTCATATTAAACTGCAGTGTACAGTCAGAGGAGGTTTGTTCATATTAAACTGCAGTGTACAGTCAGAGGAGGTTTGTTCAAATTAAACTGCAGTGTACAGTCAGAGGAGGTTTGTTCATATTAAACTGCAGTGTACAGTCAGAGGAGGTTTGTTCACATTAAACTGCAGTGTACAGTCAGAGGAGGTTTGTTCATATTAAACTGCAGTGTACAGTCAGAGGAGGTTTGTTCATATTAAACTGCAGTGTACAGTCAGAGGAGGTTTGTTCATATTAAACTGCAGTGTACAGTCAGAGGAGGTTTGTTCACATTAAACTGCAGTGTACAGTCAGAGGAGGTTTGTTTATATTAAACTGCAGTGTACAGTCAGAGGAGGTTTGTTCATATTAAACTGCAGTGTACAGTCAGAGGAGGTTTGTTCATATTAAACTGCAGTGTACAGTCCAGAGGAGGTTAGTTTGGATCAATCTGTCTGTTCATATTAAACTGCAGTGTACAGTCAGAGGAGGTTTGTTCATATTAAACTGCAGTGTACAGTCAGAGGAGGTTTGTTCATATTAAACTGCAGTGTACAGTCAGAGGAGGTTTGTTTATATTAAACTGCAGTGTACAGTCAGAGGAGGTTTGTTCATATTAAACTGCAGTGTACAGTCAGAGGAGGTTAGTTTGGATCAATCTGTTTGTTCATATTAAACTGCAGTGTACAGTCAGAGGAGGTTTGTTCACATTAAACTGCAGTGTACAGTCAGAGGAGGTTTGTTCATATTAAACTGCAGTGTACAGTCAGAGGAGGTTTGTTCATATTAAACTGCAGTGTACAGTCAGAGGAGGTTTGTTCATATTAAACTGCAGTGTACAGTCAGAGGAGGTTTGTTCATATTAAACTGCAGTGTACAGTCAGAGGAGGTTTGTTCATATTAAACTGCAGTGTACAGTCAGAGGAGGTTTGTTCATATTAAACTGCAGTGTACAGTCAGAGGAGGTTTGTTCATATTAAACTGCAGTGTACAGTCAGAGGAGGTTTGTTCATATTAAACTGCAGTGTACAGTCAGAGGAGGTTTGTTCATATTAAACTGCAGTGTACAGTGGGCTCCTCCCAGCTTGCTATAGCCTTGTGTCTTTGATCAGCAGGATGGAGGGAAGTCACACAAGACCCCAAAGCAGCCAAAACAACACTTTCACACCAACTGGGGAAACGACCATGCATTTACATACTGTATGTACAGTATTACATCATTGCTGTGTTTTAAGCATACAGCTTTTAGTTTAAAGCAGAAAATGATTGGTTTGAGAGAAGAAAAATAAGTCATAATCTCATTGAAGTATACAAAACCTTACCTCTCATCCTCACTCCTAAAAACACAAAAAATACAATTTTTAAAATATTTTTTATTTCACCTTTATTTAACTAGGTAAGCTAGTTGAGAACAAGTTCTCATTTACAACTGCAACCTGGCCAAGATAAAGCAAAGCAGTGTGACACAAACAACAACACACCGTTACACATGGAATAAACAAACATACAGTCAACAAACAAACATACATAATACAATAGAGAAAGTCTATATACATTGTGTGCAAATGAGGTAGGATAAAGTGGGTGAGGCAATAAATAGGCCATAGTGGCAAAATTATTACAGTATGGCAAATGAAACACTGTGGTGATAGATGTGCAGACGATGAGCGTGCAAGTAGTGGTACTGGGGAGCAAAGGAGCAAAATAAATAAAATAAATAACAATATGGTGATGAGGTAGTTGGATGGGCTGTTTACAGATGGGCTATGTACAGGTGCAATGATCTGTGAGCTGCTCTGACAGCTGGTGCTTAAAGCTAGTGAGGGAGATATGAGTCTCCAGCTTCAGTGATTTTTGCAGTTCGTTCCAGTCATTGGCAGCAGAGAACTGGAAGGAAAGACGGCCGAAGGAGGAATTGGCTTTGGGGGTGACCAGTGAAATATACCTGCTGGAGCGCGTGCTGTGGGTGGGTGCTGAGATAAGGCGGGGCTTTACCGAGCAAAGACTTATAGATGACCTGGAGCCAGTGGGTTTGGCGACGGATATGTAGCAAGGACTAGCCAACGAGAGCATACAGGTCGCAGTGGTGGGTAGTATATGGGGCTTTGGTGACAAAACAGATGGCACTGTGATAGACTGCATCCAATTTGCTGAGTAGAGTGTTGGAGGCTATTTTGTAAATGACATCGCCAAAGTCAAGGATCGGTAGGATAGTCAATTTTACTAGGGTATGTTTGGCAGCAGGAGTGAAGGATGCTTTGTTGCGAAATAGGAAGCCGATTATATATTTAATTTTGGATTGGAGATGCTTAATATGAGTCTGGAAGGAGAGTTTACAGTCTAGCCAGACACCTAGGTATTTGTAGTTGTCCACATATTCTAAGTCAACACCGTCCAGAGTAGTGATGCTGGACGGATGTGTAGGTGTGGGCAGCGATCGGTTGAAGAGCATGCATTTAGTTTTGCTTGCATTTATGAGCAGTTG
Organism: Salvelinus namaycush; assembly: GCF_016432855.1. Lineage (NCBI taxonomy): Eukaryota > Metazoa > Chordata > Actinopteri > Salmoniformes > Salmonidae > Salvelinus > Salvelinus namaycush. The sequence continues at coordinate 11,594,806 of NC_052309.1, read as the reverse complement.
GAGGCCACGGAAGGAGAGTTGTATGGCATTGAAGCTCGTCTGGAGGTTAGTTAACACAGTGTCCAAAGAAGGGCCAGAAGTATACAGAATGGTGTCGTCTGCGTAGAGGTGGATCAGAGAATCACCAGCAGAAAAAGCAACATTATTGATGTATACAGAGAAAATAGTCAGCCCGAGGATTGAACCCTGTGGCACCCCCATAGAGACTGCCAGAGATCTGGACAACAGGCCCTCCGATTTGATTTGACAATACGATAAAGTACATTCGCTCTCTGCCCCACCAGCAAAATTATATGCCAAAATTGCCCACATGAACACGCTGTCTTTTATCTACAAGTAGACACTCAAGGCTAATATGATATGACGTCACCCTCTTAGAGGGTATAGTGTACACCCTTGAGTGATTTGTCAGTTGGAGGATGTCACGTTTTTCAGATGACCTCGTCTTTGATGTGGCTGTAAGTGTAAGCTGACTCTCCAGCAGGCATGTTGCTCTGGTATGCCATCTGGGATGTCTGGAGCTGCTATGGGTGATATGAGTGTAATTTGTCGAAGAGAATGGGGGTAGAGAGAGAGACATAGAGAGAGACAGAGGGTGAGAGGGAGATGGAGCGGGGGAGAGAGACAAGGAGAGGGGGAAGGAGAGAGAGAGTCGAGGGGCCTGGGGTAGCAGTGAGTTTTCTTCTGCTCTGCCTGAATCCTCTCTGAACTCACTAATTGGGGTAGGGGGTCCTCGGGTCTCCAGACAGCTGCCAGAACTTTGTGGTCAGAACATAGTGATATGACGGGGTGTCACAGGGGGCAGGCGTATTACAGTGACTGAGTGGTCCCCTCTGGTTTCTGTCTATTTCTGTCTGACTTCTGGCCTGGCCTCCAGTCCGGACGTACACTGGAGTCCTATATGGTACAGGGACACCAAGGTGGCGGGCAACGGCTGAAGGGGACAGATGAAACACAGGCGACCATTGTACGTGGAAATTCATGACTATGGTTGATTTTCAGTAACCTATACTGTTCTCTTTGAAGTAGAAAGAATAATCAATAAAAGTTTAAATATTAGACATGTGTACAGAAGGAAGGCTGAGCCCATGTGAGTGTACAAAGCTGGATCAACATCGAATTGACCATTGGACATGTAAAAAACAGAACGTAAGCAGAATCTGTGTGGATGAGGCAAGGTAGACTAACAAGACGTGACTGGTCTGGGCCATATCTGATCTTGTGAAGGCTACTGGACACGCACATGGGTTAGTCATGCATAGACAACATCGGCCTGAACGTGTAAAGACCTTTGGACAGGAACATTAGCTAATCAGTGAGGTGCACCAGTAGCAGGGGGCATATCACGCCACCAATAGAATCTATGCCCCAATGTCTGAGCCAATAAGAGAATGGAAACTGAGTAAGACAACAAGATTCATAAAGTGGAGTGACGATGTTATGTAAGAGTAAGACTGTATAAAAGCCAAGTACTAAGGAGGAAGAGTTGATTCTTCCATGGAATTGCTCGGCTTTGTTACTCTCTGTAATAAAGTCGATTTGAATTCACAAGCTCCGGTATCTGAGAAGTATTTGAGTCAATATTTTCCACAACACCATACATACACTTTATTTTTCTTCTGGGCTTTTGTTCAAGGGGTGCCATTTCAGACACAGCGTCTGTGATTTATAATGATTATTCACTAACACCAATGGATGTATTTTTAAAATCAAATCAAACCAAATAAAATGTTATTGGTCACATACACATACAGTATATATATAAATATATACATATTAGGACGAGCAATGTCAGAGTGGCATTGACTAAATAGAGTAGAATAGAATACGGTATATACATATGAGATGAGTAAAGTAGTGTTCCATTATTTAAAGTGGCCAGTGATTCCATGTCTATGTACAGTGGGGCAAAAAAGTATTCAGTCAGCCACCAATTGTGCAAGTTCTCCCACTTAAAAACATGAGAGGCCTGTAATTTTCATCATAGGTACACTTCAACTATGACAGACAAAATGAGAAAAAAAAATCCAGAAAATCACATTGTAGGATTTTTTCAGAATTTATTTGCAAATTATGGTGGAAAATAAGTATTTGGTCAATAACAAAAGTTTATCTCAATACTTTGTTATATACCCTTTGTTGGCAATGACAGAGGTCAAAAGTTTTCTGTAAGTCTTCACAAGGTTTTCACACACTGTTGCTGGTATTTTGGCCCATTCCTCCATGCAGATCTCCTCTAGAGCAGTGATGTTTTGGGGCTGTTGCTGGGCAACGCAGACTTTCAACTCCCTCCAAAGATTTTCTATGGGGTTGAGATCTGGAGACTGGCTAGGCCACTCCAGGACCTTGAAATGCTTCTTACGAAGCCACTCCTTCGTTGCCCGGGCGGTGTGTTTGGGATCATTGTCATGCTGAAAGACCCAGCCACGTTTCATCTTCAATGCCCTTGCTGATGGAAGGAGGTTTTCACTCAAAATCTCACGATACATGGCCCCATTCATTCTATCCTTTACACGGATCAGTCGTCCTGGTCCCTTTGCAGAAAAACAGCCCCAAAGCATGATGTTTCCACCCCCATGCTTCACAGTAGGTATGGTGTTCTTTGGATGCAACTCGGCATTCTTTGTCCTCCAAACACGACGAGTTGAGTTTTTACCAAAAAGTTATATTTTGGTTTCATCTGACCATATGACATTCTCCCAATCTTCTTCTGGATCATCCAAATGCTCTCTAGCAAACTTCAGACGGGCCTGGACATGTACTGGCTTAAGCAGGGGGACACGTCTGGCACTGCAGGATTTGAGTCCCTGGCGGCGTAGTGTGTTACTGATGGTAGGCTTTGTTACTTTGGTCCCAGCTCTCTGCAGGTCATTCACTAGGTCCCCCCGTGTGGTTCTGGGATTTTTGCTCACCGTTCTTGTGATCATTTTGACCCCACGGGGTGAGATCTTGCGTGGAGCCCCAGATCGAGGGAGATTATCAGTGGTCTTGTATGTCTTCCATTTCCTAATAATTGCTCCCACAGTTGATTTCTTCAAACCAAGCTGCTTACCTATTGCAGATTCAGTCTTCCCAGCCTGGTGCAGGTCTACAATTTTGTTACTGGTGTCCTTTGACAGCTCTTTGGTCTTGGCCATAGTGGAGTTTGGAGTGTGACTGTTTGAGGTTGTGGACAGGTGTCTTTTATACTGATAACAAGTTCAAACAGGTGCCATTAATACAGGTAACGAGTGGAGGACAGAGGAGCCTCTTAAAGAAGAAGTTACAGGTCTGTGAGAGCCAGAAATCTTGCTTGTTTGTAGGTGACCAAATACTTATTTTCCACCATAATTTGCAAATAAATTCATAAAAAATCCTACAATGTGATTTTCTGGATTTTCTTTTCTCATTTTGTCTGTCATAGTTGAAGTGTACCTATGATGAAAATTACAGGCCTGTTTATTCTTTTTAAGTGGGAGAACTTGCACAATTGGTGGCTGACTAAATACTTTTTTGCCCCACTGTATATAGGACAGCAGCCTCTAAGGTGCAGGGTTGAGTAGCCGGGCGGTAGCCAGCTAGTGATGGCTTTTTAACAGTCTGATGGCCTTGAGATAGAAGCTGTTTTTCAGTCTCTTGGTCCCAGCTTTGATGCACCTGTACTGACCACGCCTTCTGGATGATTGCGGGGTGAACAGGCCGTGGCTCGAGTGGTTGATATCCTTGATGATCTTTTTGTCCTTCCTATCGGGTGCTGTAGGTGTCCTGGAGGGCAGGCAGCGTGCCCCCGGTGATGGAGTTGCCATTTCAGGCGGTGATACAGCCCAACAAGATGCTCTCAATTGTGCATCTGTAAAAGTTTCTGAAGGTCTTATGGGCCAACCTAAATTTCTTCAGCCTCCTGAGGTGCTGTTGCGCCTTCTTCACCACACTGTCTGTGTCGGTGGACCATTTCAGATTGTCAGTGATGTGTACGCCGATGAACTTGAAGCTTTCCACCTTATCCACTGCGGTCCTATCGATTTGGATAGGGGCGTGCTCCCTCTGCTGTTTCCTGAAGTCCACGATCAGCTCCTTTGTTTTGTTGACATTGAGAGAGAGATTATTTTCATGGATCCACTCTGCCAGGACCCTCACCTCCTCCCTGTAGGCTGTCTCGTCATTGTTGGTAATCAGGCCTACTACTGTTGTTTCGTCTGCAAACTTGATGATTGAGTTGGAGGCATGCATGGCAACACAGTCATGGGTGAAGAGGGAGTATAGGAGGGGGCTGAGCACACACCCTTGTGGGGCCCCTGTGTTGAGGATCAGCGAAGTGGAGATGTTGTTTCCTACCTTCACCACCTGGGGGCAGCCCGTCAGGAAGTTAAGGACCCAGTTGCACAGGGTGGGTTTCAGACCCAGGGCCCCGAGCATAATGATGAGCTTGGAGGGTACTATGGTGTTGAAAGCTGAGCTATAGTCAATAAACAGCATTCTTACATAGGTATTCTTCTTGTCCAGATGGGATAGGGCCGTGTGCAGTGCGATGGCAATTACATCGTCTGTGAATCTATTGGGGCGGTAAGCAAATTGAAGTGGGTCTAAGGTGTCAGGTAAGGTAGAAGTAGGGTTGCACATTTTGGGGAATATTCAGAGGTGGAAACTTTCCGTGGGAATTAACAGAAATATATGCAAATTAATATTAATACCATTTTAATGTAGATGTTTTTTGCATTGGTCATATTTACCATATCATATGGAGACAGAAACATAAATATTTTACCTTATCATACGTAGACATACTTGCAAATGATTAAATCCTTCCAATAGAAACTGTAAAAACGATTTAGTTACGATTGAACTTTCATTAAATTAGTTAACTCTTCACATGGAATGATTTCAATTGTCAGAATGTGTGTGTACTGGTAGCAAAGTCAGGTGCAGGAGAGCAGAGAGTTGTGAACAGGCGTACACTTTATTTAGGAAAAAGTGCAAAACGCGCAAAACAGTCACAAGAATTATGTTTAACAATAAACATCTTCGTGAAAAATAACACGGAAAAAACAAGCCAGTCTGGAGCGTCAACAATACACACGTAACACAAACAATCTTACACAAAGACATGATGGGGAGCAGAGGAATAAATACATGTAGATTTATTGGGGAATGAAAACCAGGTGTGCAGGGAACAAGACAAAACAAATGCATACATGAAAAATGGAGCGGCGATGGCTAGAAAGCCGGTGACGTCGACTGCCGAACACCGCCAGAACATTGAGAGGAGCCGACTTCGGCGGAAGTCGTGACATCAATGAACAACAAAAAAAGGGAATATTGAATGGTCCCCAATGATCCATCGCATTTCCCAAAAATGTTTTCAACATACATCTGTAAAATGATAGTCTAGAAACTAAGCCTCAAATTTGCCTGGATGGCCACCAATTTTTCAACCCTTGTATTGGTCAGCCTGTTGGTGCTTTGGTGTGTGTGTTCCCAAACAAGGACCAGTTGCGCTCTGAGGCGGCTGATGTTGGTTGAATTGGAGGATGATGGAGGCAACAGGGGAAAGAGCCTCAGATCCACAAAGTCCCTTCCACCAGGTGGCTGATGAGATATGTTGGCACGACTGCCATGTTGTATCTCCATCCCAAACGCCTTGCTTGGAAGTGTACTTTGCCAGACTGCCAAGAACCTTGCCCTCATTCAGGCCAAGGTGGCGAGACACGGTAGTGATGACACCATGGGCCATGTTGATCTCTACACCAGACAGGACGGTCTTGCCAGCATACTTGGGGTCCAACATGTACACTAAGGCGTGTATGGGCTTCAGGCAGAAGTCTTCATGCTTTCTGATGTATTTCAGAACTGCAGTTTCCTCTACTTGGAGCAACAGTGAAGTGGGCAAGGCAGTACAGATTTCTTCTCTTACATCTGCAAGCAGAGTCTGAACATCAGACAGGATGGCATTGTCTCCCTCAATCCGTGCAATGGCTACCACAATGGCTACTGTGTCGCACGGCTTTGCTTTATCTTGGCCAGGTCGCAGTTGTAAATGAGAACTTGTTCTCAACTAGCCTACCTGGTTAAATAAAGGTGAAATAAAATAAATAAAAATAGGTTTCAGGAGTTTCAGGCTGCTTACCACTCTCTCCCAAAATACATCATCCAGGAGGATCCTCTTGATGGGGCTGTCCATATCGGCAGACTGTGATATGGCCATTTCTTGGAGAGACTCCTTCACCTCCAGGAGACTGTCAAACATGATGACAACACCACCCCAACTGGTGTTGCTGGGCAGCTTCAATGTGGTGCTCTTATTCTTCTCACTTTGCTTGGTGAGGTAGATTGCTGCTATAACTTGATGACCCTTCACATATCTAACCATTTCCTTGGATCTCTTATAGAGTGTATCCATTGTTTTCAGTGCCATGATGTCCTTGAGGTGCAGATTCAATGCATGAGCCTATGGGTGTGATGTGAGGGTAGGACTCCTCCACTTTAGAACAAGCAGCCTTCATGTTCGCAGCATTGTCTGTCACCAGTGCAAATACCTTCTGTGGTCCAAGGTCATTGATGACTGCCTTCAGCTCATCTGCAATGTAGAGACCGGTGTGTCTGTTTTCCCTTGTGTCTGTGCTCTTGTAGAATACTAGATGAGGGGTGGAGATGTAGTTAATTATTCCATTCCCACGAACATTTGACCACCCATTAGAGATGATTGCAATACAGTCTGCTTTCTCTATGATTTGCTTGACCTTCACTTGAACTTTGTTAAACTCTGCATCCAGAAAATGAGTAGATAAAGCATGTCTGGTTGGAGGGGTGTATGCTGGGTGAAGCACATTCAGAAATCTTTTCCAATACACATTGCCTGTGAGTATCAGAGGTGAACCAGTATCAGAGGTGAACCACGTTGAACCACGTTGAACCACGAACCAGGTGAACCACGTTCCTCCATTGAGTCAAAAAAAACTCTGATTCCAGGAGGACCATGAGCTGTGTCTGATTCGTCATTTTCACCTCGAATAGAAGTAGAGGGACTTTTGTCAGAGGTTGCTTGTTGTGAGCGCTGAGGGAACTTTATGCACTTGGCCAGATGATTCTGCATATTTGTTGCGTTCTTCAGATATGATTTGACACAGTATTTGCAAATGTACACAGCTTTTCCTTCTACATTAGCTGCAGTGAAATGTCTCCACACATCAGATAGTGCCCATGGCATTTTCCTGTAAAGATTAGAAAAAAATGAGTAAAACAAAAATAATACAATTCCATGTACAGATAAATAGTTAAGCAGTTAGATTAAACAACTCCTTTGTATGATAAATGTTTTAAAATTAAACATGTGAGGTGTTTGTTTTTACCAGCTGAAAGAAGATAACCTTCTTTCACCTGATAAAAACAAACACCTCATTTGTCGGCCTCATATAAACTCAGCTATTCAACCCACAAGGATAGTTGTTCTTTTTTATAACATTATTTCTGAGTTGTTAATGGTTCATGAAAAGACTAGCCTACAGACCAGGGAGAGTGAAAATGATCAACAGGGCAACAGTATCAAGGCGCTGCCAGTGAGTGACTGAGTGAGTGGCCTAACCCAGAGCCACTATGTCTGAATACGAGCAAAATGTGATTCTATTCTATTTTTTCAATGCTCTATTTTCACAAGATTACAGCTCTATTTCTTATTTTCTCTTCGCCCTCCTGTCCTCCCTGGCTGGCATGTCTTTATTTGTCACGCTCGTCTGATGAAGAAGGAGTGGACCAAGGTGCAGCGTGGTACGTGTTCATGATAATTTATTAAACCTGGACACTGAAACAAGATAACAAAATAGAACAAAACGAAACAGTTCTGTCTGGTGCAACTACCCACATGGGTTCTCAATCAGAGACAACGATAGACAGCTGCCTCTGATTGAGAACCACACCCGGCCAAACACAAAGAAATACAAAACATAGAAAATGAACATAGAATGCCCACCCAAATCACACCCTGACCAAACCAAAATAGAGACATAAAAAGCTCTCTACGGTCAGGGCGTGACATTATTGGCATACATGTGGTGACTGGTGTTATTCACACGTGTGCTGTAACATAGGAAGGCCCTTAAGGCTTGTGTTAATACTCACTTATGTTGTGTGGAGGGTGGAAGGGAAGGGAAAGGGGAGGGGGAAGGGGTGGACAGGAGCAGCAGCATGTGTTATAGCAGCTGTGAGGTGAAAACTAGTGTACTATATAGTGAATTGGGTGCCATTTGGGATGCAGTCTCTCTCTACGGTAGTTAGTCAACATGACCACAACGTTTCTAAAGACATTGTCCTTCACCACCTTTAGAATGACCGGTAGTTATTCAGTGTGATTATAGGTCAATCAACATTCACAGTTTTTGTTTCACTGGTAGTTGAAGTACAGGTTAGGCTACCACATGTCTCCTGTGATGGATGGCAGAATTTTCTTGGACTACCCTTTATGTCTTATTTTCATATGTTTGAAATGTTTGGGGAGAATAATTGATAATAAGTAAACATTTTGAAATAAAGAAAAAGTTATGTGAAGTCAGGTCATGTTTATTAGGGGCTCCCGAGTGGTGCAGCAGTCTAAGGCACTGCATCTCAGTGCTAGAGGTGTCACTACAGACCCTGGTTCAATTCCAGGCTGCATCACAATTGGCCGTGATTGGGAGTCCCATAGGGGGGTGCACAATTGGCCTAGGGTTAGGGTTTGGCCGGGGTAGGCCATCATTGTAAATAATAATTTGTTCTTAACTGACTTGCCTAGTTAAATAAAGGTTCAATAAATAAATAAAAAATATTAGCCTATAATAACAATGTTATTAATGACTTAAATCTTTATTATCAAAATGTACTATCCATTTTCCCCAGTTCACACTAGATTCCACAGCCACTGGGTTAAAATTGGCTATATCATAAAAAAATCATGAAAACAAACATTTGCTTTTTGGTCTTAATTTAAGGTTAGGTTTCGGCATACGGTTAGAAGTGTGGTTAGGTTAGGGTTAGGTTTAAAATGAACATTTTAGAAGATAAACGGTAGAAATGGGCGGGGTTTCTGACTTTGTGGCTGTGGAAGCTAGTGACGACCCTTTTCCCCTGCCAATTCATTGGTCACGTTTCCACCTTCACGTCACTGCCCTGAACAATGTAACAAATCACAACAACTAATTTGACCAATAAGGCAAGGAGGTTTTAGTCAACCGACGCAGATGAACGAGAGAGTCATTCCACAGTCTTCAATGGGGCGCATCGTTCATCGCATTCCTCATTCCTTTACATAATTGTATAGCTAAAGAAGACACCGAATGGCATGCTGCTTGCGCAGATAGCCTAGGATACATCATAAAACTTTTCCTGGAACGGAGTTTGCCTTTCTGAACGGTAAAACGACGACGGAACTGTTCTTTCTACTTCATCTAGTCTGTGCGGCAAAGCAATGGAACGCAGAAGTTGAATAATTCAGTATTGTGAAGCCTCTACTGCTGTGAAGATAAGTGGAGAGTGCCTGTGAACTTGTATTGTAACAGTGTATCAAACTTCGGTGAAAAATTCAAATCGAACAAATTGCAGGCGATGTGCGGTTTTCAAACGGTATCACTGCATTGCACATTATTTTGTGAACCTCGTTCATTCCCCACTGGCGTGTACTGAATGCGAGGGAATGGATTTGGATTACTTGTTTTTGACACAGATTTGATGGAGATACTGCTACACAAATCCATATGTTGAAGTCTTTCATTTATTCGGATCAGTCTACTTCGAAATGGCAAGTTTTGCCGGGTTTATAAAGTGGACTGGGAGATCAACTTTGTATTTATGCTGTGCGTTTGCCCTGTTCGGTTGTATTTGCATCGCGTCCCCTACTCATGGTCGTCGGCTCATCTGTTGGCAAGCCATTATGAAGTGTCATGGAGAGCCGGAGTGCCACTACGCATATGACCAATACCTTTACGCCTGTGCGCCCGTTATCAACGGGAATAGGAAGAAGTGTCCCAGCCACTGCATCTCGTCCCTTATCCAGCTGAATCTAACTGAGACCGGTCCGTCTCTAGAGGACTGTGACTGCGCCTCGGACCCGGTCTGCCGGAGCACCAAACGCGCCATAGAGCCGTGCCTGCCTCGGACCAGCAAAATGGGCTGCACCGAAGCCCGGCGGCAGTGCGAGAGAGATTACCAATGTAGCTCGGCAATGCGTGACTATTTGTTTCACTGCCGTAAACTTTTCGGAGGCGAGAGATGTTCGGACGATTGCAGGAGGGTGATTGCCAACATGCGCAATATACCTAAAGCACAACAACTTGATACTTGTGTTTGTGATGGCACGGAGAGGACGATATGCGAGTACGTCAAAGTTAGTATGAAAAACTTTTGCTTTGACTCTATGGACAGATACGCAGGCAGCGGGTTTTCTGATTCGGACTCTGAAGATGATTATGATGATATGGAGGATTATGTCTATGTGGAAAACGCGAGTGATTCACCTAGATCCGCCTGTCGGGGTGTATGGACTTCTACTGTGGCCACCATTTTGGTTCTAATGCATCTTATCTGATAGGGCAGTCTACCCAAGTTGATTCAGCTGTTGGGGAAGTTGTTAGAGAAATATAGAGGCCTGTGAAAAGTTGACACAGAGAGACAGAATAGCTCATGAAAGTGTTGTAACACCAGCACACCTGCTTTAGCTTATACTTTGTGTGTTTGGAAGATTTTATGGCCTTTGCTCTGCTGTCTAAATAATGGGGCTTCTCAACATTCTATCTGGTGTCAGTCTCTGTGCTGATAGGCTTTGGGTCATCTTGCTCACAAATGTTTATATTTAAAATGTATACATTTTATGTGAATCTCAAAAGTGTATAGATTCATTTCCAGACAGCTGTGCACCTCTAAAATATGTAATTGTTTTAACCAACCCTTGAAGAATGTTCTAGGCCTGCTATAAGCTTCTCCTTACCTTGTGTCTCACAAAATAGCCCAAAAAGTTTGACACCCCATTTTCTTTAATGTGGATAGCCAAGTGACTTGTAAGTGTAGGTATGCATAATGCTGTTTCAAGACAATAGTGAAAACAACAGTATAAAACATGTTCTTGGTCACTTGGCTATAATGGGGACAGACTAATCAAGTTTTCTTTCATTATGAGCTAGACAACAGACATAGGCCTACATTTCATTAAGATGTCATTTAAGCTCTAATCAGTTGGTAATCATCTAAGTGACAGATGTAAAACGCATGCACAGTTTGATTGGTTATTCAATATTATTAGCCTTAATCATGTCCCAGACATTTCCATAAGCTCAGTATCAATATCAAGTTAAAAAACAAGTTAAGGGAGATTATTTTTATATGTCAAATTGTGTGAAGTTAAATTGTACAGTATATTGTATGAATGGATTTTTTTTCCAGAGTTATTTGTTTATTACTGCTAAGAAGATTTTTGCACTGTATAGAAATGTCATGAAATGCTTCACTGTGTCTACATTGTATTTTAGTGAAAATATAAATGTTCTTACTTAAAGTGCTTTTGACTCTTGATTGTTTCCGTGTTAACTCTACTTTATGTAGCCGTATGGGTAGCAGCAGGTGATTTTAGTACTGTGTCTCGCAAATCTTTTGACAGCTGTACCAATGCTTTCTACATCACAAAACCCCCTCAATACAAACCATCAGTTGATCTGAGCTAATGTTATCTGACTCCTAGAGCAAATGAAGAGTCATATTGATATACACTTGACTTTGTCAACATTAATGTTTGCTGAAGGCTACACTGTTAATGCTGGAAGACTGTATAAACCTGAGGACGAAATAGCCTATCTCCTGGGGATTGTTGCTCAGATGGAGCCAAGATGGGCCTGGCTAGTTTATTTATTCTCACCCCATGTGTTTGTTAGAAGAAGCATTCATACAGAGAGGAGAGGGGGCAAGGAAAGCTATGTCTGGGGGAATTGAGACTTAAGTAACCATTACAAATGCACTCCGATTGGACTGCTGTTGGTGTGTATGTGTTTAGCTACGGACCATTGCTATGTATGTGTAACAAAGAAGTTTGTGTTTTTATTTGACACTTTCACATAAACTATACTGTTATTATCATCCTGAACAGAAGTTGAAATGCTGGTTATTGACCTAGGTCTACTTGTAGAAGTTGTAGCCTAGCCTACCCACCACCACCATATACAAAAATAGCATCATCTTGGAGTTCACATAGATTCACAATTGTTTTCTCTCTTGGCATCACTGAGAAACAGAAAAAAAAGATGGTACATCATCCTCTCCTTCACCTCTTGTCACAAGAGGGACTTGAGACCCATGATGGCAGCCATGTTGTTTCTCTCTGGGAGTGGACGAGGGCCCTCCAGCCCAGTGAATGGAGGAGAAGTCGAGTGGCACTTCTGTCAGAGAAATGTAAAACACAATGGTGGAGCGGCACCATGTGCAGACACTTCATTCACCTTCTTTCTCTCTGACACAAGAGAGAGAGGAGAGCTTGGCTGGGGGGAGAGACAGAGACTGATAGCTATTGCAGATAGGGGCTTCTCGGAAGGACGTGTAAAACTTCTTTAAAAGTTGTATCTCTCCTTCTCTCTGCTCCGTTTATGTTTTAAGTTAAGGCTATGTGATGCCTTCATGTTTAATATTAGGTGACACTCACTTTGCTTTGTTTCTAGGTGTGCCTATAAACCGTTTAGAAACATTTAATATAGGAACTTTTATATAGTTTGTCAACAATTAAAGTTAATACATTTAAGGCCTGATGTTTATGATATATATGAGTACATAGATACATAATGAATAGAACAGACTTGGAACCTCAAACAAACCCTGGCAATTTGACTGGTAAACTCATGGGTACACTCGCAATGGTTCACACACTGGCAGGTAGCCTAGCGGTTAAGAGCGTTGGGAACAGTAACCAAAAGGTCACTGGTTTGAATCCCTGAGCCGGCAAGGTGGACGAATCTGCAGTTCTGCCCTTGAGCAAGGCAGTTAACCCCCAATAACAACTGCGCCGATGACATGGACGTAGATTAAGGCAGCCCCCCGCACCTCTGATTCAGAGGGGTTGGGTTAAATGCCGAAGACACATTTCAGTTGAATGCTTTCAGTTGTTCAACTGACTAGGTATCCCTTTTTCTATGTATGAGTAGTACACATATTTTTATAATAATATATTAGGTACAACATACATGAAAACATTAAGTATGCTTTATAATCAGGTTACTACTGGTTAACAAACTATTTGATACTGGTTTGTAAAACATTTTATTATGAGCTCTTTATAAATAGTCTGCGAAATAATTTATTTGAGATTGTAGTTTACTATCAGAATTACAATTATGTACTCCCTGTTCACCCACGACTGCGTGGCCACACAACTCCAACACCATCATCAGGTTTCCTGACAACACGACGGTGGTAGATCTGATCACCGGCGACGATGAGACAGCCTACAGGGAGGAGGTCAGTGACCTGGCAGTGTGGTGCCGGAACGACAACCTCTCCCTCATCATCAGTAAGACCAAGGAGCTGATTGTGGACTACAGGAAATGTTGGGGTGTACACGCCCCCATCCACATCGACGGAGCGGGTCGAGAGCTTCAAGTTCCTCTGTGTCCAAATCACTAAGCACTTAAAATGGTCCACACACACATGCACAGTCATGAAGAATGTGTGACAGCGCCTCTTCCCTCTCAGGAGGTTGAAAAAATGTGGCATGGGCCCTCAAGTCCTCAAAAAGTTCTACAGCTGTACCATTCAGAGCATTTTGACTGTCTGCATCACTGCTTGGCATGGCAATAGCATCGCCCTCGATCACATGGAGCTAAAGAGGGTGATGTGGACAGCCCAGTACATCACTGGGGCCGAGCTCCCTGCCATCCAGGACCTCTATATCAGACAGGGTGAAAGGAAGTCTCGGAAAATCAAATAAATAGCTTACTAAATAGCTAACTAAATTGCTACACGGACTATCTGAGTTGACCCTTGTATTTGATTTATTTTTGCACTGTCTCTATGCACACTCACATGGCCCTACACACTCACAGGGCACTACACACTCACAGAACCCTGCACACTCACAGGGCCCCTACACACTCACAGGGCCCTACATACTCACAGAACCCTACACACTCACAGAACCCTACACACTCACATGGCCCTACACACTCACAGGGCCCTACATACTCACATGGCCCTACACACTCACAGAACCCTACACACTCACAGAACCCTACACACTCACAGAACCCTACACACTCACAGAACCCTACACACTCACAGGGCCCTACACACTCACAGAACCCTACACACTCACAGGGCCCTACACACTCACATGGCCCTACACACTCACAGGGCACTACACACTCACAGAACCCTACACACTCACATGGCCCTACACACTCACATGGCCCTACACACTCACAGGACCCTACACACTCACATGGCCCTACACACTCACAGGACTCTACACACTCACAGGGCCCTACACACTCACAGGGCCTTACACACTCACAGAACCCTACACACTCACATGGCCCCACACACTCACAGGACCCTACACACTCACATGGCCCTACACACTCACAGGACTCTACACACTCACAGGGCCCTACACACTCACAGGACCCTACACACTCACAGGACCCTACATACTCACAGGACCCTACACACTCACAGGACCCTACACACTCACACAAACAGTCACTCCATCATTTGCTCACACACACATAATATGAACCTACATTTATTCTGACTCTACACACACACTCACATACAATCACCATATAAGCTGCTACTACTCTGTTTATCATATATCCTGATGCCTAGTCACCTTATCCCTATACATATCTACCTCTATCACTCCAGTATCCCTGTCACCTTACCCCTATACATATCTACCTCTATCACTCCAGTATCCCTGTCACCTTACCCCTATACATATCTACCTCTATCACTCCAGTATCCCTGTCACCTTACCCCTATACATATCTACCTCTATCACTCCAGTATCCCTGTCACCTTACCCCTATACATATCTACCTCTATCACTCCAGTATCCCTGTCACCTTACCCCTATACATATCTACCTCTATGACTCCAGTATCCCTGCACATTGTAAATATGGTACTAGAACTGACTGACCCTGTCTACAGTATGTATATAGTATGCTTACATAATTTCTTGTGTATTTTTGTTCTACCTTATGTTATTTTTAGTATTACATTGTTATTGATTACTGCATTATTGGGGTTAGAGCTGTAAAAAAGGCATTTCACTGTACCTGTGCACATGACATTAAGACTTAAAACTTGCTCAAGTTACTTTGGCTTTCCTTCCCACTCAATGTAAAAAAAGAAAAAGAAGAAAACTGTGGAAACCCTGCAGCTTTGTCACGGTGATGTGGCGAATGCATTTATGGGCCTTTGTTTGCCGTCACAAAAGAGGGTCCTGCCGCTTTAAGAGAGCAGGCCCGGTCTCCAACCATTATTAATTGTAATGCCTCTTTATTGTTGCTAGGGATAATGAAGGAATGAGAGTCATATGGGGCCCCCAAAACCATACTTTCTCCTGAAATGTTTTCAATTAACTTTTGGCACTGGAGGAAAATAGGCGAGATGTTTTTTTCCATCATGCTGAAATAGAGGAGAGGCTAGAGGGGGATGGGTGCAGCGCTGCGGGACACACTACCTCATTAAAGTCACCTCATCATAACTCAACCCTCTACCTCTAGTACCCCTTCCCCCTAGTACCCCTTCCCCCTTTATCCACACACACAGATGCATGCAAGCACAAACACATACATACAGAAGGGAAGACACACACACACACACACACACACAAGCACATAGCATACACACACACTAACCCCTCCTTCTGGGTAACTCTGTGATCTGCAGAAGCAGACTAATGGTCTTACATTAGTGGACATTCCAATCTAGACACAATTAAAGCGATGATATGGCTTATGGTTGAGATGCTTCTTGGAACAATCATGATTCACAAACCCCTGAGCATACTGACCACATTTTCCTCTCTGAACTTTCTCTCAGTTGAAATACATTACTAGAAGGTAAACCATTAACATTTTACACAATGTAAACTGGGTAAATTAAATAAGTATCAATACTGGATATCTAAGGTAATTGTGTGGTATTCTAATATCAAAAAAGGGCATTTTTCATAAGATGCATACATGTTACACAGTTACACAAATAAAAAATAAAAATTGTTTAAATTTATATTTCAACCTTTATTTAACCAGATAGGCAAGTTGAAAACAAGTTTTCATTTATAACTGCGACCTGGCCAAGATAAAGTAAAGCAGTGCGACAAAAACAACAACACAGAGTTACACATGGAATAAACAAGCGTACGGTCAATAACACAATAGAAAAATCTGTATGCAGTGTGTGCAAATGGAGTAAGGAGCTAAGGCAATAAATAGACCATAGTGGCGAAGTAATTACAATTTAATAAATGAACACTGGAGTGATAGATGTGCAGATGATGATGTGCAAGTAGAAATACTGGTGTGCAAAAGAGCAGAAAAGTAAATAAAAACAACATGTGTGCCCCTTAACAATTTTCCATGTTGTTTAAGAAGCATCTGTAGGCTACTCAATGAACAACAATAATAAATAGGAATAAAAATGCCAGTAATGAAATTACTCCCTTTCTCTTTTAAGCTTCTGTGAAACTCTTCAAAATTCCAAACTGCCACATTGATTCTGTCACGTCCAGCCCTTTGTGAGTTCACCGGCCTTTGAAAAAAACAGTCTCTAATCCAGTTAGACTTCCTTGTGCCTCCTGTGAACCCTAAGCTAGATGGAGAGAAAAATAGGTGAGTGGGGAAAGAGTAAGACTAAAGTTGTTCTGAAAGAGAAGGTTGATTTCCTATTTGTGTGTAAACCATCAGCCTAACTTAGAAACTTTGCTTATTTGAAATGGAACTTTAAAGTATAAAGCAAGTATGTAATGTTTTTTAAATATACAAACATACAGATATAGGATCTTAATTTGATCACTCTTTTGTTGCTGAGAATTGTCCTGCACCGCTGGTAGTGCACAAGCTTTGTTATTTAGGTAAATTCCCTGAAACCCCACACTAAAACACGGTTGACACTACTTTTGGCTAGCTAATAGACTATCTGATCAAGCAACATTATGGACTCAACGTTCAAATCCGGTTGCTGCAGGATTATTTTGTTGTGACAATACTGGTAAAATGTAGATCCTACAGCTGTATGCTACAGTATATTTGTTTCAATGCAAGCTCTTAGGACAGGGTGCATTTTTCCTCTTTCATTGACATATTTGCTTGTCATGACTGTATTTAACCACACCACGTCTTGTGGAAGGGACTTCTGACAGTATTCTTGACTACTTACCTCTCAGGACTAACCAGAGAATAAACAAACTCACGCACAGACAAGCTGAGTAGGTAAACCCCCAGCCCAGCGGTCTACTGAGGGCTGTAGAGGTTATAGGGGTGTGAGGGAGGGGGCTGCCTGGTTCACCCTGGGCTTTAGGAGAGGTGAGGGGGTTACGTGGGGGAGGGGCTGATTTATTGTTTTTAAGTGCCTGGGGGGGGGGGGGGGGGGGGACTGTGGTCTGGAGGAGAGGGGAGGGGGGTTGGATGTTGTCGAGTTCAGATCTCTCTGAATGATGATGCTGACACAAAGGTAATGTCCCAAAAGGCACCATATTCCCTATGTAGTGCACTACTTTTCCTGGTCAAAAATAGGATAGGGCTATGGTAAAAAGTAGTGCACTACATAGGGAATAGGGTTCCATGTGGGACATAGATAAAGAATGGGGATATTCACCCGCGCCAATCAGATAACTTCTTCCAACCCATGCAGGGATCTCTGGAACGCTAGAGTTGAGCTCTCAGTGGGGCGCCCTGATTGGTTTCTCATTCCTGCCTCTCCCTCCTGCGTCCAGGGCCAGAGAAGACCAATAGAGGAACGCTAATGTTTTGAAAGGACCGAGGGAGTCGAGAGTGAAGCGTGGGTTTTGAGTTTGGGTTGCGGGGGAGAGTAGAGGAGGAGGAAGAAGGAACACAAAACATTGCTGACACGGGGCATAATTTCATTTCCACGGTTCTGGGACAGCTGTGTGCAGTAATCTGCCATGGCGGCCCTCTAACACATAAATGGCTCCACTGACCCCAGGGGGGAGACTTCAACTGTGTCCAGCCGTTTAGAGGAGAGGACCAGGGAGTGGAGCCCCTTTCACACCATTCAGGGATTTGTCTTAAAGCAATATACCCCCCTATACTTCTCTGAGAGGGGAATATGCAGGCCGGTGTGTTTAGGTCCGAGGACGCAAGGAGACAACAATGGGTCATTTTTTAAAGCAAACTTAGAATTCATGCCTTGGTTCTATAGCTGTTTGATCAATGAGCTGGGAAACAATTACACACACACACACACACACACACACACACACACACACACACACACACACACACACACACACACACACACACACACACACACACACACACACACACACACACACACACACACACACACACACACACACACACACACACACACATCCCTATATGCAAGAGTTTGGATCTTGGGAAAAAATATTTTTTAGAAAATTAGTTGACCTTTATTTTATTTTATTTTTAGTTACCATTTTGTAAGTTGCTATTTGTTGTTTGGAAAATGTACAAACATAACAATAATCTATTATCATATGGAATATGGCTTTATACAGGCTTTAAGCAACCACCACTTCTAGCCTGGGGATACATAGATACTTAAATGGGATTTGAGTGCATGATCATTTTTGGGAAATAATAATGGTTGTCTATTTCCTTCTGAAGTAAAGGGCCAAGTTCCTACCCTACAATTGTTTACATGTATCTTGTAATTCTGTTCTATTTTCCCATCATGCACTTGCTGTCCCGGTATATGTTTTTTATAGTTTTGCGTCAAACAAGGTTTTTAACTTCTCCTTTTCCTCAAACTCATGTGATCATTAAATCATCCTCAAACTTTAATATTGCCAAATATAATATAACCAACATGTTTAAGCATACAAACAGAATATTAAAAAAACAACTCCCTCAAATATACTATTCTTTCAAATTATGTTTCAAAGTACTTTTCCTCTTTTGCGTGCTCAACAATTAACCAATATAAAAAATATGAATAAACAGAGAAGTGGGAGAGTCTATGGAAGGAAAGAGGTTCATTATTTTGTGCTAACCGTTTTGTTGTAGAGAGGGGTGAGAACAAAACATTTTATCCTAAGATAATGGCCTGAGGCAAGGGTGATGTCGGTAGTGAATAGGGTCTCCCTGGAGCTCAATGGGAGCCCAAAGCTTTACTCCATTATCTTGACATCCTGAGGGTCAGGGGCCACCACCCCCAGCCACTGTCTAGGTATTCATCCATCACACATTCCTCCCACTCTCTCTATTTCTCTCTCTCTCTAGCTCTATGCTCTGAGGCTTTTTCTTTTTGCGATGAAGCGAGGGTAGGTCGATGGTGTTATTTTTGAAAAACAAAATGTAGGTCAGTCTTGAGAGGGGAAGAGATGGAGTGATAGAGAGAGGAAGGGAGAGGCACTGGATATGAGAGATAGAGAACATGCAATTACAAGAGAGAAGAACAATAGAGTTTTGGTAGAGGGAGAGAGACAGCACAGACAGACAGACAGACAGACAGACAGACAGACAGACAGACAGACAGACAGACAGACAGACAGACAGACAGACAGACAGACAGACAGACAGACAGACAGACAGACAGACAGACAGACAGACAGACAGACAGACAGACAGACAGACAGACAGACAGACAGACAGACAGACAGACAGACAGACAGACAGACAGACAGACAGACATACATACATACATACATACATACATACATACATACATACATACATTCATTCATTCATTCATTCATTCATTCATTCATTCATTCATTCATTCATTCATTCATTCATTCATTCATTGGGGCGGCAGGTAGCCTAGTGGTTAGAGCGTTGGGCCAGTAACCGAAAAGTTGCTGGATTGAATCTCCAAGGTAAAAATCTGTCGTTCTGCTCCTGAACAAGGCAGTTAACCCACTGTTCCCTGGTAGGCCATCATTGTAAATAAGAATTTGTTCTAAACTGACTTGCCTAATTAAATAAAGGTTAAAGAGAGAGAGAGGGAGAGAGAGACAGCACAGACAGACACAGAGAGAGAGAGAATTGAGAGAGACAGAGACAGACAGCGAGAGAGAGAGAGAGAGAGAGAAGTCAAGGTTAAGACTGAGGCCAAAAAGTTGAGTCGTAGCGGCTATTGAAACAAGCCAAGCAACAAGCACTCAGAATATGAGGGTTTACCACAAGATTTGTTTGTGGAACCAAAATGTAATTATAAGAGGCCAATCATATGCCTTTTTCCCCTTCCGTTTCCTTATCTGTGTTGAACAAATGAAATGATAAGATTAATCTCTACTGTCTCCATTACCTGAGCATAACAGCAATGGAGAAGTGATCACATTGGAAAGGTTGCCTAAAAGATCTCATGCGAGTGTTTTAAATGTGTTAGAAACACATACCTTTAAGGTATGCTGCGGTGCTGCAGTTCATTTGATGTATCACTGTGCAACTTTCAGACAGTGGCAGCAGTGGCAGTACTCGCATTGCTTTGTAAGCAAACCAACACTTTGACACCCCCACATTTTCTCCCTCCCTCCCTCCCTCCCTCCCTCCCTCCCTCCCTCCCTCCCTCCCTCCCTCCCTCCCTCCCTCCCTTACTCTGCATTCTCTCTCTCCACTCTCTCCCCCCTTCTCCCTCTTTCCCTCCCCCTCCCTCTCGCTCTACCACTCCACCACTGTTTGTTTAACAAGCTTGGCTCAGGCGCAGGGATCTCCAGTCATGCTTGCAGTGTTGACGGTAAATGACTCAATTTAAACCCGAGAGCAAACAGGCAAATCAAAGCCAGCCGAGCTAGGCAAATATCACAGTTCATCTCAAGACCTTTCTAGCCATTGTGAGAGCAGGATCTAGGAGCATTAGGCCAGTGCTAATGACTTTGTTCACAGCTCTCAGAAGGAAACAGATAAACAGCTTCACAAAAGGGGTCAGGACACTTGTGGATGTTAGCAGAGGCTTTAACAAAGGCAGAATGGACTTGACAGTGAAGTGCTATGTAGTAAAAGGGATAATACCTTCTGGTTGTGAAAAGTAACGTGTGTGTGTGCGTGTGTGTGTGTGTGTGTGCGTGTGTGTGTGTGTGTACCATATGTGTGTGATGTGTTATGAATGTGCATGTGTAAGCCATACGGAGCATGAGTCTGTGTATCAGTAGTTTCATGACGAGAGGGTAAAAGTTCAAACACCAGGGAGTTGCTATCTTTCTGCCTCATCAACATCCACTGTCACTGTCACTTCCTTTATGCTGTAAAACCCCAGATAAATCTCCATCCTGGTTTTATCCAGCAGAACACAGAGACCAGCAGTGCACAGAGACCAGAGGGACACAGAGACCAGCGCGACACAGAGACCAGCAGGACACAGAGACCAGCAGTGCACAGAGACCAGAGGGACACAGAGACCTGCGGGACACAGAGACCTGCGGGACACAGAGACCAGCGGGACACAGAGACCAGCGGGACACAGAGACCAGTGGGACACAGAGATCAGCGAGACACAGAGACCAGCAGGACACAGAGACCAGCGGGACACAGAGACCAGTGGGACAGAGACACCAGCGTGACACAGAGACCAGCTCGACACAGAGACCAGCAGGACACAGAGATCACCAGAACACAGAGACCAGCAGAACACAAAGGCCAGTGGGACACAGAGACCAGCAGGACACAGAGACCAGCAGGACACAGAGACCAGTGGGACAGAGACACCAGCGAGACACAGAGACCAGCGGGACAGAGAGACCAGCAAGCCAGAGAGACCAGCAGGCCAGAGAGACCAGCGGGCCAGATAGACCAGCGAGACACAGAGACCAGCCGACAAGAGAGACCAGCGGGCCAGAGAGACCAGCGGGACACAGAGACCAGCGAGACACAGAGACCAGCGGGACACAGAGACCAGTGGGACACAGAGACCAGCGAGACACAGAGACCAGCGGGACACAGAGACCAGCGGGACACAGAGACCAGCAGGACACAGAGACCAGCGGGACACAGAGACCAGCGGGACACAGAGACCAGCGGGACACAGAGACCAGTGGGACACAGAGACCAGTGGGACACAGAGACCAGCAGGACAGAGAGACCAGTGGGACACAGAGACCAGCAAGACACAGAGACCAGTGGGACACAGAGACCAGTGGGACACAGAGACCAGTGGGACACAGAGACCAGTGGGACACAGAGACCAGCCGACAAGAGAGACCAGCGGGCCAGAGAGACCAGCGGGACACAGAGACCAGCGAGACACAGAGACCAGTGGGACACAGAGACCAGCAGGACACAGAGACCAGCGGGACACAGAGACCAGTGGGACACAGAGACCAGCAGGACAGAGAGGATCAGGATCAGGAACGTCTTTACGACCTGGCCTGTCTGGTTCCAGTTTGCTCAATCTAGGAACCATGCTGTTACCAGTTCAGACTTGTGTCAAATGATAAACATGGCTATGTGAGAGGTAATGCCCAAATATGTTCATATCGAAAGAGAGCTCTCTTGTACACATACTTATTGCTAGCCTAAGATGTCTACATACTGCAAACCTAATTTACAAGGTCATGTTATCTCTACACTCTAAGAAAAAAGGCTTCCAAAAGGGTTGGTAAGCTGTCCCAATAGGAGAACCATTTTCAGGTAAAAACCCTTTTTGGGTTCCATGTTGAACCCTCTGTGGAAAGAGTTCTTCATATAACCCAAAATGGTTCTACCTGGAACCAAAAGGGTTCTAACTGGAACCAAAAAGGGTTCTCCTATGGGGACAGCCAAAGAAACATTTTAGGTTCTAGATAGCACCTTTTTTTCGAAGAATGTATACACAATAAAAAATATATCAGATATCTTATTTTTCTCCTGTCCATGTCAAGATAAACCATCTCTGAATCTCAATCACCTTCATACGTCAGTCTCCATGTCCTGTCCAGATCTTAGTTTGTCTTTCCCCCTCTCCGCCTCTCTCCCCCTCTCCCTCTCTCTCCCCCTCTCTGCCTCGCCCCCCCTCTCTCCCTATCCTTCTATATCTCTGTCCTTATCACTCAATTTTGCTTTCTCTCTCCACCCTCTCCCATGTCTTCCAGCTGCAGCACATCTGTTTCTCATTTCCACGGTGTAGCTGCTTGGAATGTGGCCATGTTTTTAGAGATGAGTTATTAGGCCATTAATACATACTTTACCCAACACTTTTTGAAGTGGGCCAAAGTGGAAAGACACACAGCAGCACTGTGTTTTAGGAACAATGCTGTTTTGGATGACTTCTTTTAGTATGGTTTCATGGTTTCATGTATATTTGGAATGTAGGATACATGTTTTGTAAAATGTGTTTGATATGTTTGTGACAGCAACGGGCTGATCAGATTTACCGGCTGTTGTTTTTCTGTAAATGTATACGGCCCTCCAGTGCCGTTAGGTAAATTTCCTTAGTAGACAAAAGAGGATAACTTTTTTGTGGAAGCTCTCTAACGATAATGCATTTAACTTACAGTGCATTCGGAAAGTATTCAGACCCCTTGACTGTTTTGACATTTTGTTACGTTACAGCATTATTCAAAAATGTATTAAATTGTTTTTTTCTTCTTATCAATCCACACGCAATACCCCATAATGACAAAGCAAAAACAGGTTTTTAGAAATGTTTGCAAATGTATAGCATTTTTTAAACAGAAATATTACGGGCCGCTCCTAGGTGGTGAGGGTAGGTAGCAACACATCCGCCACGCTGATCCTCAACACTGGAGCTCCCCAGGGGTGCGTGCTCAGTCCCCTCCTGTACTCCCTGTTCACCCACGTCTGCATGGCCAGGCACGACTCCAACACCATCATTACATTTGCAGACGACACAACAGTGGTAGGTCTGAACACCGACAATGACGAGACAGCCTATAGGGAGGAGGTCAGAGACCTGGCCCGGGTGGTGCCAGAATAACAACCTATCCCTCAACGTGATCAAGACTAAGGAGATGATTGTGGACTACAGGAAAAGCAGGACCGAGCACACCCCCATTCTCATCGACGGGGCTGTAGTGGAGCAGGTTGAGAGCTTCAAGTTCCTTGGTATCAACATCAACAACAAACTAGAATGGTCCAAACACACCAAGACAGTCATGAAGAGGGCACGACAAAGCCTATTCCCCCTCAGGAAACTAAAAAGATTTGGCATGGGTCCTGAGATCCTCAAAAGGTTCTACAGCTGCAACATCGAGAGCATCCTGACTGGTTGCTTCACTGCCTGGTACGGCAACTGCTCGGCCTCTGACCGCAAGGCACTACAGAGGGTAGTGCGTAAGGCCCAGTACATCACTGGGGCTAAGCTGCCTGCCATCCAGGACCTCTACACCAGGCGGTGTCAGAGGAAGGCCCTAAAAATTGTCAAAGAACCCAGCCATCCCAGTCATAGTCTGTTCTCTCTACTACCGCATGGCAAGCGGTACCGGAGAGCCAAGTCTAGGACAAAAAGGCTTCTCAACAGTTTTTACTCCCAAGCCATAAGACTCCCGAACAGGTAATCAAATGGCTACCCGGACTATTTGCATTGTGTGCCCCCCCAACCCCTCTTTGTATGCTGTTGCTACTCTGTGGTTATCATATATGCATAGTCACTTTAACTATACATTCATGTACATACTACCTCAATTGGCCCGACCAACCAGTGCTCCCGCACATTGGCTAACCGGGCTATGTGCATTGTGTCCCACCCACCACTCGCCAACCCCTCTTTTACGCTACTGCTACTCTCTGCTCATCATATATGCATAGTCACTTTAATCATATCTACATGTACGTACTACTTCAATCAGCCTGACTAACCGGTGTCTGTATGTAGCCTCGCTACTGTATATAGCCTGTCTTTTTACTGTTGTTTAATTTCTTTACCTACCTATTGTTCACCTAATACCTTTTTTTGCACTATTGGTTAGAGCCTGTAAGTAAGCGTTTCACTGTAAGGTCTACACCTGTTTGTATTCAGCGCACGTGACAAATAAACTTTGATTTGATTTGATTTACATAAGTATTCAGACCTTTTACTCAGTGCCTTTTTGAAGCACCTTTGGCAACGATTACAGCCTCAAGTCTTCATGGGTATGACGCTAAAAGCCTGTATTTATGAATTTTCTCCCATTCTTCTATGCAGATCCTCTCAAGCTCTGTCAAGTTGGGTGGGTAGCATCGCTGCACAGCTATTTTCAGGTCTCACCTCTGGCTGGCCACTCAAGGACATTCAGAGACTTGTCCCAAAGCCACTCCTGCATTGTCTTGGCTGTGTGCTTAGGGCTGCTGTCCTGTTGGAAGGTGAACCTTCGCCCCAGTTTGAGGTCCTGGACGCACTGGAGCAGGTTTTCATCAAGGATCTCTCTGTACTTTGCTCCGTTCATCTTTCCCTCGATCATGACTAGTCTCCCAGTCCCTGCCGCTGAAAAACATCCCCACAGCATGATGCTGCCACCACCATGCTTCACCGTAGGGATGGTGCCACGTTTTCTCCAGACGTGACGCTTGGCATTCAGGCAAAAGAGTTCCATCTTGGTTTTATCAGACCAGAGAACCTTGTTTCTCATTGTCTGAGTCCTTTAGGTGCCTTTCGGCTAACACCAAGTGGGCTGTCATGTGCCTTTTACCGAGGAGTGGCTTCTGTTTGGCCACTCTACCATAAAGGCCTGATTGGTGGAGTGCTGCAGAGATGGTTGTCCTTCTGGAAGGTTCTCCCATCTCCACAGAGGAACTCTAGAACTCTGTCAGAGTGACCATCTGGTTCTTGGTCACCTCCATGACCAAGGCCCTTCTCTACCCAATTGCTCGTTTTGGCCGGGCGGCCAGCTCTAAGCAGAGTCATGGTGTTTCCAAACTTCTTCCAGGCCACTGTGTTCTTGGTGACCTTCAATGGTGCCAACCTTTTTTGTTACCCTTCCTCAGATTTTTGCCTTGACACAATTCTGTCTCGGACCTCTACGGGCAATTCCTTCGACCTCATGGCTTGGTTTTTGCTTTGACATGCACTGTCAAATGTGGGACTTTATATAGATGGGTGTGTGCCTTCCCAAATCATGTCCAATCAATTGAATTTACCACAGGTGGACTCCAATAAAATTGTAGAAACATCTTAAGGATGATCAATGGAAACAGGATGCACCTAAGCTCAATTTCGAGTCTCAAAGCAAAAGGTCTGAATACTTATGTAAATAAGGCATTTCTGTTTTGTTCTTTTATACATTTTCAAAAATGTATAAAAACCTATTTTCGCTTTGTCATTATGAGGTATTGTGTTTAGATTGATGAGGAAAATGTTTTATTTAATCCATTTTAGAATAAGGCTGTAACGTAACAAAATGTGGAAAAAGGGAAGGGGTCTGAATACTTTCTGAATGCACTATATATATATATATATATATATATATACACTGAGTGGACAAAACATTAAGAACAGCTTCCTAATATTGAGTTGCACCCCCCTTTTGCCCTCAGAAAAGCCTCAAATCCTTCTTTAACCTTCAAAAATCTTCCCCTTCTTCTACACTGATTGAAATAGATTTAACAAGTGAACTCAATAAGGGATCGTAGCTTTCACCTGGATACACCTGGTCAGTCTATGTCATGGAAAGAGCAGGTGTCCTTAATGTTTGGTACACTTTGTGCATATTTTAACACGAGAACATTATGGTTCTAGATATTATTTGGTTTCCTGAAGGAAGGATCATTACATTATGATTGCCAAACAACAGCGATAGATTTCGGTTAAAATGCATTAGCATTTCAAGCCTCCATTTCCCTTAACTTCCTGAGATTATAAGATTTTCAAAGATGATCATGAAGACAAACCTAAGGTTTCTAAGGACCATATTAATTGTATTACCCGCTGTTGGCCACAAGGCGGAATCATTTTTCTTGTTAGACGATCAGTCAAAGGAAGCTACTTCAGGTCACAGTCTAGTGAACACTTGAGATTAGGATGAATTTTAAATATGTAATGTAATTGGATGTTTTCATGTTTTGTGTCGATACCTTTCATCATGAACTCTCAATAAAAGGTCAAAGTTGATTGGAAAATGTTTATTTGTAAAACAGAACTAGGCCTACTAGTTTGTGTGTGTGTGTGTCTGGCGCGTGCTTGTGGATGTGTTTGCGTGTGTGTATGAGTGTGAGTGAGTGAGAGAGTGAGTGTGTGTGTATAAGAGTGTGTGTGAGTGTGAGTGTGTGTATGTGAGTGTGTGTGAGTGTGTGTGTGCAAACATATGCACACAGAGTGTGCTCAGCAGTAGTCTTCAGTGACTGTGTCTCCCCTGCAGGTGGCACCAGAGAGGCCCTGTGTGTTACAGCTGCGGGTCCTGATACGTTTTCCTCCACTGCAGCCTGACCAGGCTGCCCAACACGACCAGTTCCCCTCCTGAGGAACACTCTCCACGGGGATTTTACTATTCTTATCTGGAGAAGAAAACTATATTTTCAGCTTGACAGCTTTAACTATATACATAGGACAGTGTGCTTGTGCGTGCATACATGCTTGGGCATGCGTGTGTATACAACGGCTGGCTCCACTCACTGTTATCAGCCTTGGCATCCTGGCAGGCCAGACCTTCAAACTGGGGCAGACAGAGACACAGGCACTTCCCGTCCAGCAGGGCCAGAGAGCCCCCATTGTGACAGGGCTGACACTTGCACACACTGTACTCAGCCTCGTACTCCTGAGTGGCTCTCTGCATGTTAAGCCTCCTGGTGTTGGCATCAGGCATACTCAGTGGGATCAGGGTCTGAATGGGTTCTGGCTACGAGGGGAGATAGACAGTCAGACAGACAGACACACACACGGACACACACACACATACACAGATGTAAATAGTGCAAACATGCACTGAAACGTATTCAGTTGGCCTTGCTGTTATGATGTTTGTTTTCCTGGATGTATTTTGTTTTCAGTTGTTGTTTTCTGTTGTTATTTTCTGTTATTTTCTGTTGTTGTTTCTGTTTTCCTTTGTTTACATTTATTTAGTATTTTGTTCATTTTGTTGGTTGTTGGTGCGTTGGGGAACAGTGGCTTTTGTTCATTTTGTTGGTTGTTGGTGCGTTGGGGGACAGTGGCTTTTGTTGGGGGGGGGGGGGGGGGGGGGTTGTGGCTTCACAGCAGGTACATTGTATGCTTTAATATACATACAGTAGATATTTTTGTATACAAAAATACAACTTTACCAATCCCCTTTTTGGCAATGTAACACCTTCTTTCAGATCTACACAGTATTTATAGGAATGAGACAGTATGGGATGGATTTGGAATTGTGCCCTCACCTCACTTCTGAGGAGTGCAGGGGCATCGCCCACTGTCCGGGCCCAGTTCTGATAGGTCTGTATGTCCATCAGCCCCTCCTTCGTTATCTGGGTTCTCATGGCGACAGCAGTCTCCACGGTTCCGCCCCTGACTACAGTTATCACCTTATCCACTAGCGCCTTGCCCTCCTTCTCAGCTGTGGATACAGAGCCACCATAGGAATCAGGAAGGAGGGTAGGTGTTTTGTGTGCGTGCATACGTGCGTGCGTGCCAGCAGCATACCACCCTGCATGCCACTGCTGGCTTGCCTCTGAAGCTAAGCAGGGTTGGTCCTGGTTGGTTCCTGGATGGGAGACCAGATGCTGCTGGAAGTGGTGTTGGAGGGCCAGTAGGAGACACTCTTGATTGGGGACATTGCCCTGTGTAGGGTGCCGTCTTTCAGATGGGACATTAAACGGGTGTCTTGACTCTCTGTGGTCACTAAGGATCCCTTGGCACTTATCTTAAGAGTAGGGGTGTTAACCCCGGTGTCCTGGCTACATTCCCAATCTGGCCCTCATACCATCAGGGCACCTAATCATCCCCAGCTTCCAATTGGCTCATTCATCCCCCCTCCTCTCCTCTGTAACTATTCCCCAGGTTGTGGCTGTAAATGAGAATGTGTTCTCAGTCAACTTACCTGGTAAAATAAGGGTTAGATAAACGGTATGTTTGTGTTGACGGACCTGTGTTTTTATTCACAGTGTCTTTACAGTATCCCGGTCTGATGTGGGCATCTCCTCCAATCCCGATGTTGGTGTCAAAGTTTCCTGAGATTCCAACTTTAATGCAGTCCTGGAGCTTTCTCTCAGTCAGCTCTATAGGAGAGACAACATTGCTAAAACATCAAATACGGACATCACTGCAAACAGGAGAGGTTTCTATATGGTCTCATTTCATTCATTTTTCCAAATCATTATAAAAAACATTCATATAGAACCAAATATTTTCTCTCTGATCCTCAATACAATCTTGGGCTGTTTTGAATAAGAGCCCTAGTTAGTATTCATGTTTCATGTATCAGTTGTAGCCTCTTAAAGGCCCAGTGCAGTCAAAATTGTGTTTTTCTTATATCATATGTACAACAGCTGATGAAACTAACACTGTAAAGTGTGATTTATTTTATTTTATCAGATGGCACTTGTGAAAGCAAAAGTCCCGACTTTAAATCTTCATCATACTTCTTCTTCTGCACATTACTCCTCTTACACCATTTAAGCTAGAAACGCCATTCAAACTTTAAAATGTGCAGACTGGTCTGGAAGACTGGTGTTAGTTTGTGTGCTTGCATACAACTGTTTGATATTATTTACACTTTTTGTCCATCTTCATTCTCTTTAATTGTGACATCATCACTTCAAACTTCCATTCACTGTAAATGCAACAATGCAACTCTTGACACAAATCAGCTACTTTGGCTAAACACTTATACAAAACACTTATACATCTTCATGTACTTCTCTGCTATTCAAATCTGAAATAATAACATAATTATCTGGTACCGTTACAGCATCAACAACATTTTCTGTAACTTTAAAAAGAACTGACATTTTGACCACTTTCCGAACAAGTTAGACAAGAAGTTAGAGGGTATGGAATCTTCATCCACTTCTCTGCTATTCCAATCAGTCCACGGAACAAAAATATCCGCTACAGATCTGACAATACAGCTGTTTTAGTAACTGCATTAACAATTTTTTGCCAACTTTTTCCTAACAACTGACGTTTTGTCCACTTTCAGAACAAGTTAGACCAAAGTTGAAGTAGACATCTTGGTCTACTTCTGTGCGATACATATCTGGAAATAAGAACAGAAATATCTACTACCAATCAAGAGCTACAGATGTTTTAGTAACCGCATCAACTAATTTAGCTAAGTTCCCACTGTTGAATTAACTGCTATGGAACTTTTCAGAACTTTCAAATGAGAACAATGTGGGAGCACATTCTAAGCATGAGACCATGAGTAAACGTTGTTAGTAATAACACTAATCAGCTTGACCACTTTTCTCAACAATGTGTCGTTGACAAAAACTTAAAGGGTATGACACCTTGGTCTACTTCTCTGATATTCAAATCTGAAATCAGAACAGCAATAACAATAACTACTTAAGTAAAACATTTTAAACTTCTTCCACTACCACAAAAATACTTGTAAAGAGTTTAAAGCAAGTCCCACCAATTTTTCTTCACGGAAAATAACCATCTAGTTTCCTGAAAGTTGCTGGTAAAAAATACACTCTACACAGGAACTTCTAATCAGCAGGTTTGCATTGGCGGGAGTTTCGGCTTACCATGGTGACATCACCATACAGTAAATAGGTTAAATGGCCAATAATGTTCTAAACCTCCCTGCCAATAACAGCTAGTTTTCCGTTTTCCCCTCCCCACTCAGACCACTCCCAGCCAGTCCTATAAAATTATTGGTTGAGAAATAGTTTCTTTCCTAAAAAGTAATTTTTGCCAATCTTAATTGAAATCTATTACAATAAGGTATTTAACTGTTACCCAGAAATGATTTGATATTGATATAAAAACAGCTGCATTGGACCTTTAAGAGTGGTTTTGGTAGAAAGACAACACGATTTTAAGATCCCTACTTTTGTCCTTGATGGTGTCCTGGTTGAGAACGTAGATCAGCTGGTACTCTCCTCCAGACTTCCCATTCCTGGTGTAGTGAGTCCCGTAGTCCTCCAGAAAGCTGCATTCCATTCAATTAAATTCCATTAAATTCCATTCCATTCAACTCAACTCAAAATACTTTATCCATCCCACAATTGTCCAAGCAGGAGTCGGCAAATACATACACAACAATTTATATACAGTATATATCAATTTACATAAGATATAGTCACAAAAACAATGTGTTTCTAGTGTAATGATAACAGTCCAACCTGAAGTACTGTCCTTTCTCATACTCCAGAGGTAGAGACTTGACATGCTCTAGAAACTCCCCAGCCACCTGAAGGTCCCGGGAACGCATCCTATAGGTGCTCAGCTGCACATGGCCGTTCACACGCATGAAACTCTTGTTCTGATTGGACAAGGACCAACATCAATTCATAAATTCAAATCAGGGAGTTTAAACTCAAAGTCAGCCAAGACATTTTAGACTTCCATCAAATATAAAGCCACTGTGATTTACAAGATGGATGAAATAAACAAATACAAGTGGACTGAAAGTACATTATCCATGGGGTACAGAGAGCGTACACTACAGTATAACATGAAGTCTACTGTACCTTGATGGTAGTGTACTCCGAGACCTCCTTGATCATCTGTGTCCTGTCATACTCAGCATCCAACCCAACCCCTCCTGACACAGTCGTATTGGACTTGGCCATAGACTTTTCTGTGGGGGTGAATTTTAAGTTCAACCCAGCGCTCACAGTCAACTTGGTCTCAGTCATCAGTTCCCTCAGGAGGGTGTATGTGTCCTCATAGATCTCTTTGGAAACGGTCTCCTCTGCTATAGTCTGGGATAGACACATGCAGGGGTCAGAGGTCAATCACAAAGGTTTGAATTTGCTGAAGTATTACGTACTGTACTGTCTAATCTTCGAACCCAGAAGCAAATCTCACATGCTCATTGGCCAGCTACTAAACGTTAACAGTCTGTCACAATGTGGAATGGAACTTAGATCAAATATACAGACAACATCATAAAGCCAGAATGGTTTGGGTCAGTGCAATTTAAGAACTGATTTGAAATTACATAAAGATAATGACATAAAGATGATTTGAAATTACAATGCAAGAATTGAAAAGTCACATTTATGGACGGAGACGTGATTCATCTTAGTCTGAAATCTGAGCTGAATATCTCTCAGTTTCAATATTGTTGTACTGAAGTGAGGGCAAATTCCAGGCTAGGCCTTACTCACTTCATAGTTGAGCAAGCCCACGTTCCAAGGCAGCCTGTTGTACTCGTTGTTATTGGTGTTCTTCACCTTGTTGCACATCCCATTGAAGTAGTCGTTGTTGAAGGGGTTTATACGGGGCTCCATGCCCAAGATGTTGATTCTGTCACAGCATAAAGACATAGACACAGAACTTAAAAGAACACTAATATAATATGTATTTCTATGGACATGTTGTAGATCTCTGTATTCAGTCAGGGACCTGAATGGCTGCTGGAGAGCATTCAGGAGCAGACCTGAGTTCAAATAGTATTTGTTTTCTTTACTTTGTGTCTTTGATTGAGTGTGCCTGGAGTCGAGGTTTTCATTTTTGGGACTATTCCATTGATTCTATTGCACCAGGCATACTCAATCAAGTGCAGCTATCATCCCCGTGCTCAAGAAAGGGAAAGTAACTGAACTGAATGACTAGCAATCCGTAGCACTAACTTCTGTCATCATGAAATGCTTCAAAAGGCTAGTCAAAGACTACATCACCTCCTCCCTCCCCTGACACACTCAACCCTCTCCAGTTCGCCTACCGCCCTGACAGATCCACGAACGAAGCAATCACCATTGCACTGCACACTGCCCTCACCCACCTGGACAAAAGGGATGCATACAGTATGTGAGGTTGCTGTTCATTGACTACAGCTCTGTCTTCAATACCATAGTGCCATCTAAACTCATCACAAAGCTCACGACCCTTGGACTAAACTCCTCTCTATGCAACTGGGTCATGGACTTCCTGATGGGTTGCCCCCAGGTGGAATCATTACATCCGCCACAATGATCCTCATCACAGAGGCCCCAACCCACGATTTCGTGATTTCACACAGTTCATCATCAAGTTCGCTGACGACACGACAGTAGTAGGCCTGATTACCAACAATGACGAGACGGCCTACAGAGAGGAGTTAGGCACTCTGACGGCGTGGTACCAGGTAAACAACCTCTCCCTCAACATCAGCAAAACAAAGGAGCTGATTGTGGACTTCAGGAGGAACCAGGTTGGGCACGCCCCATCCACATCAATGGTACCATCGTGGAGATGATACAAAACATAAAGTTCCTCGGCATACACATCTCTGATGAGCTGAAATGGTCAAACCACACGGACACCGTAGTGAAGAAGGCAAGGCAGCAACTCTTCAACCTCAACAACAAACATTTACCCTGCACACCCTCCAATGGACATTTATCATTGTACAGTTTTAAATGTGTATATTATTATTATTATTATTATCGTCTCATTCACTTCTCTTTTTTTGACCTGCACTGTTGGAGCTCGCAGCATAAAAATTGCACTGTAACCTGCGATTCAATCTGCGATCCTGTGCATGTGACTAACAAACTAATCTGAAATATTTATATTTATATTTATTTATAATATTTATAAATATAAATATTTAAAACAAAAATAAATATTTGGTCTGCTACTGTGCAGGTGTTTGAGAGGTGAGTGCTGCTGTGCTGACCCATATCCTGCAGTCCTGCCCTGTTCGTTGGTGTCGTACAACTTTGTGCCACAGGGCTTACGTACGGGCTCACAGTCCTCGTCTGACCCGTCCTCGCAGTCATAGTCTCCGTTACACGACAGTCTCAACTTAATACATGCACCTTCACAAAGAGGGAGAGAGAGCGAGAAACACAGACAGACAGAAACGTGCATGATCAGTGTATGATGACAGTTTTATGCAATTCATTCACTGCAATAGCACTACTGCAACTGTGTAAATTGTATTACTGTTAATAACATAACTTTAGTCCATAGCTGCTCAGAGTAAACGACCTGCCCTGAAATAATGCCACCAGCTTTTATGCACACAGATTCAGCGTCATATTCGATCTGAAAGATGGAGGCACCATTGTGACGGCCCCTCCCTGCTGGGTTTTGCTGTGCTTACTTCCTGCAGGAGATTGGTGGGCGGAGTAGGAGAGGTGTGCGACGCTGGGAGGGTCGTCAGTGCTGATGGGGCACACTTGTCAAAGCTCAGCTGTGGCATAAAGCCACTGTTTCCCCATTCAGCAAGAGATCCCTCTCTCCATGCATACCTTTGGTTGTTTTGATGTGGCTTTGGCAGTTGACACACGTTGGGCAGTGTTAGCTCTTTGTTATTTTTTGTGTGGTGACCGTGGCTGGAGCAGTTGTCTCTGGAGCACATCCGTGGCTCAGAGGGGTAACCAGCTTGCTGGGAGCTTTGTCTGTGACAGCGGGTTAAAGGGCATTAATACCCACCGCCAGTAAGTGCATGAAGACTGGGGTTGAGCTAGTAATAGGTCTTGGGGAAGCTCCACTTGTTTTTTGTTTTTTTCTCTCCTGTGTGGTTGACACTGATTCTGTTTTGTCTGGTTTGGGGTACTCAATTGGGGCGAGAGCAGGTTTTTGTTTGTCCATAGTTGGTTGACTGTTTGACTATGGCTAACATTGAGGAATTATTCAAAGTCCTGAGGGAGGAGCTTCTGGATTGCTATACTAAAGATCAATTGTTACGAATTGCGACATATAACATTGAGGTTGATGATAAACGTCTGAAAGAGACGGTTAAGTCCATACTAAAGGCCAACTTGATTGAATCCGGCTGTCACGATCTTTCAAGATCGAACCCAGAAGCAGACCAGGACAAGGAGCGTAGGAAGAAGGTGAGTATTTATTTACAGTGAAATGTGAAAAGGTAGATATATCCAGATGGCGTAGCGGGCAGCGGTGGTGAGTAGATGAGAGGAAATAGGTGAATCCAATGTAGTAGCAGAATCCTCTGTCAACCAGGCGGGAATGGAGTGAATGATCCAGGTGAGTAACTGAAGACAAAACAAACGGAGGTAAGTTCAAGGCAAGCAATACGTAAATGAAAACAACAAAACAAATTCTATCCAACTGGAGTCTGGTACTCAGGCACAACATACTGTTCATGGCTAACGATCCGGCAGGGAATGGAAGTCAGGTCAGAGCTTTTGAAGGGTAGAGATGATGATCAGGACAGGTGTGCAGATTACTGACGGGAAACAGGTGCGGGTGAAATCAATCTCCCAATGAGCTAATTCGCCCGGCAACCAGACAGGGTGCGTTCCAGGACACCTGAAACACACTCCAGGACAGACACACAGGCAAACCCAGACTCAGGAAGCGGGATTCGTGACAGTACCCCCCCTCCGACGAACGCCACCGGGCGGACTACCTGGAGCGCCAGGATGGAGGCGGTAGAAGTCACGAATCAGGTCGTCATCCAGAATCTGTCGCCGAGGAATCCAACTCCTCTCCTCTGGACCATATCCTTCCCAGTCCACTAGAAACTGGTACCCTCGACCCCGCCGTCTGGAGTCCATGATGCGGCGCACCGTGTAGACAGGACCACCTCCGATCATCCGAGGAGGAGGAGGACGAGGAGGAGGAGGCAACAGAGGACTGAGGTGAACCGGCTTGAGACAGGAGACATGAAAAGTGGGATGCACTCTAAGTGTTGCAGGCAACTTGAGTCGAACCACCACAGGATTTATGATTCTCTCCACTACAAACGGACCAATGAACTTAGGTGACAACTTCCTTGACTCCGTCCGTAGAGGAAGATCCCGTGTAGCCAACCAAACCTTATCTCCAACCGTATAAGCTGGGGCAGGAATACGGCGACGGTTCGCCTGTATCTGATACCGGTCAGAAACTCTAAGGAGAGCCTTCCTGGCCCGATGCCAGGTCCGGTGGCAACGACGAATATGGGTCTGGACAGAGGGAACCGAGAGATCCCTCTCCTGAGAAGGAAACAAAGGAGGTTGGTATCCGTAAAGGCATTGGAAGGGGGACATCCCAGTGGCAGATGAAGGAAGGGTATTATGGGCATACTCAACCCAGGGTAATTGAGATGACCAAGAGGTGGGATCAGAGGAGACAAGACAACGCAGCGTGGACTCCATCTTCTGGTTGGCTCTCTCCGCTTGACCATTAGATTGTGGGTGAAATCCAGAAGTGAGACTGACTGTAGCTCCAATGGCCAAACAGAAGGATTTCCAGACAGCAGAGGTAAACTGAGGACCACGGTCAGACACAATGTCACTGGGCAATCCGTGAACCCTGAAAACCTCCCTGACCAGGATCTCGGACGTCTCCGTAGCCGATGGAAGCTTGGAGAGAGGAACAAAATGAGCAAACTTGCTGAATCTGTCCACAATGGTCAGAATGACCGTGTTCCCAACAGAAGGGGGCAATCCCGTGACAAAATCCAGGGCCAGATGCGACCAAGGTCGCCGAGGAATAGGTAGGGGGTGAAGAAGCCCAGAGCTGGGCCGATTGGTACTCTTGTTCTGGGCACAAACAGGACATGCGGCAACAAACCTCCGGGTATCTTCTCCCATGGCAGGCCACCAAAAACGTCTGCGCAGTAGTGCCATAGTCCGAGCAACGCCAGGGTGACAAGCTATCTTGCTGGCGTGGGACCACTGAAGGACAGCAGAACGGACTGACTCGGGTACGAACAACCGACCGGGTGGACCGTTACCGGGGCCGGGCTGCGTCCGAAGGGCCGCCATCACATCCTCCTCTATCCTCCATGTAACGGCTCCCACGACAACATTCTGGGGAAGAATCGTCTCAGTCTTGACCCCACTCTCCTCCGTCTTAGAGAACATCCGGGACAGGGCGTCCGCCTTCCCGTTCTTAGACCCAGGTCGGAACGTCAGGGAAAAATTGAAACGTCCAAAAAACAAGGCCCACCTAGCCTGACGGGCGTTGAGACGTTTAGCCGATTGTACGTAAGCCAGATTCTTGTGGTCAGTCCAGACCACAAACGGTTGCTCCGCTCCCTCCAACCAGTGCCGCCACTCCTCCAAGGCAAGCTTCACAGCGAGAAGCTCCCGGTTACCCACATCGTAGTTTCTTTCAGCTGGAGAAAGACGACCAGAGTAGAAAGCGCAGGGATGGAGTTTACCGTCAGTGGAGCTACGCTGGGACAGGATGGCGCCCACACCCACATCAGAAGCATCCACTTCCACAACGAACTGACGGGAAGTGTCAGGTTGAGAGAGAATCGGGGCGTTGGTGAATCGGCTCTTCAAGTCCAGAAATGCTCGGTCTGCCTCAGGAGTCCAACAGAACTTTCTGGTGCAAGACGTCAGGGCAGTTAAAGGTGCAGCCACCCGGCTGTAGTCACGGATAAACCTCCGATAAAAATTCGCAAACCCCAGGAATCTCTGGAGCTGCAATCTTGTACCGGGCTGGACCCAATCCCGAACCGCCCGAACCTTCTCTTGGTCCATCTTGATCTCTCCCCTGGATATGATGTACCCGAGGAAGGACGTTGTATGGGCGTGAAAATCACACTTCGCCGCCTTCACGAACAGACGGTTCTCCAATAACCGCTGCAGGACCTGCTTGACATGCAGAACGTGGCTAGAAAGCTCCTTTGAGAAGATGAGGATATCATCCAGGTAAACGAACACAAAAATACCAATCATATCTCTCAAAACGTCATTCACCATACTTTGGAACACCGCCGGAGCGTTGGTCAGTCCAAACGGCATCACCTGGTACTCAAAATGTCCCATCGGAGTATTGAACCCAGTCAACCACTCGTCCCCCTCCTTGATCCGAACCAAATGATAAGCATTACGTAAATCAAGCTTCGTAAAAACCGTAGCACCCTGTAAGGAATCGAAAGCCGAGCTCATCAAGGGCAGGGGATACTTGTTCTTAACCGTAATCTCATTCAAACCCCGATAATCAATACACGGTCGAAGAGAACCATCCTTCTTGCTCACAAAAAAAAATCCTGCTCCCAAAGGTGATGACGATGGCCGAATGAGACCTGTAGCTAGAGACTCCTTGATGTAGGTCTCCAAGGCCTCACGTTCCGGTCGAGAGATACTGTATAACCGTCCCTTGGGAAAGGCAGATCCAGGAAACAGATTAATCGCACAATCATAAGGTCGGTGGGGAGGAAGAGACAGAGCCTTCTGTTTACTGAATACCTCACCCAACTCGTGATATGTTTCTGGAACCAGGGACAAATCAGGAGGAGCAGAGTCACTGACCTGACTGGAAACAGCAGGAGAACAGGCAGTCCTAAGGCAGTTAGCATGACACTCAATGTTCCAACTAGTTACCTTCCCTGTCACCCAATCAAACGAGGGATTGTGTTCCTTCAGCCAGGGGTAACCAAGAACCAGAGGAACATGGGGCGAGGACAAAATGAAGAAAGAGATAAACTCTGAATGATTTCCCGACACCAACATCTTAACCGGTTCAGTCCTCATAGTGATCCGTGCCAGACTACTGCCGTTCAGAGTGGTTGCTTCAATGGCTTCCGGCAATTGCTCCTTGGAAAGCCCCAGCTGTTCCACCAAGTCGGCATCCATAAAGTTGCCATCGGCACCTGAATCGATAAAAGCGTTCAGGTCAAAACTCTGATCCTTATTCATAAGGGTCGCAGGAAAACGGAGTCTGACAAGATCCTTGAGAGATTGAAACTGGCTCGCTAAAATTCCTCCCAAATTTAGCGAGCCGGGCAGTTTAACGGGCGCTGTGGACAAGCGGAGTTGTAATGTCCCGATCTACCACAGTAGAAAGAGCTATTGGTCTCACGTCTACGTTGGCGCTCCTCCTTAGTTAGCCCGTGTCGCCCCACTTGCATTGGTTCAGAATCTGGTGGCAAGACTCCTCCACTAATCCCGTGT
The DNA here is from genome assembly GCF_016432855.1 of Salvelinus namaycush. Lineage (NCBI taxonomy): Eukaryota > Metazoa > Chordata > Actinopteri > Salmoniformes > Salmonidae > Salvelinus > Salvelinus namaycush. The sequence continues at coordinate 11,555,820 of NC_052309.1, read as the reverse complement.
GGAGAATAACGATCAATACGTCCTGGTTCACCTCCTGAACCGAATGGTAACCGAGTTACAGATTGATTGGATAGACCCCACTGCTTCTCCCTCCTTCTCTCTCGGACTCTATTATCAACCCGAATAGATAAAGCGACCAAGCTGTCTAAGTCACTAGGCTCTGGATAAGAAATCAGCTCATCCTTAAGTTCATCTGACAACCCCTTGTAAAAAACCGCTTGTAGTGACTCCTCATTCCAACCACTCTCCACAGCCAATGTCCTGAACTCAATCATAAAATCTGCCACACTGCGATCTCCTTGGCGAAGAGAGAACAAACGTTTAGCTGCGTCCTTACCTCGGACTGGATGATCAAAAAGCTTCCTCATCTCTCCCGTGAACTCCTGATATGAAGCCGTGCAGGTTCCCTGTCGTTCCCAAACGGCTGAAGCCCATTCCAGAGCTCTTCCACGCAACAGTTCAATAACCAAGGCTATCCTAGCCTTGTCAGTGGCGTAAGAATGGGGCTGTAGATCAAACACTAACCCACACTGCATAAGAAACGAACGGCATTTTCCCAAATCCCCTTCATATTTATCAGGCGTCGGTACCTTGGGTTCACGAAATGGAACCGCTTCAGACACGGCAGGTGAGATGGGTGAAACCGGTGGTGAATGAATCACCTGCAAACTGAGCTGATCCTGGACTTGTGTCAAGCTAGCAGATAAATTCTGGATCGAACTCGCTATCTCCTGTAGCGCCGTATTGTGTTGTCCCAATTTCTTCTCCTGCAGGGTAATGGCATGGCAAACGGAGTCCAGGTCCGCTGGGTTCATTACTGGCCGGATCGTTCTGTCACGATCTTTCAAGATCGAACCCAGAAGCAGACCAGGACAAGGAGCGTAGGAAGAAGGTGAGTATTTATTTACAGTGAAATGTGAAAAGGTAGATATATCCAGATGGCGTAGCGGGCAGCGGTGGTGAGTAGATGAGAGGAAATAGGTGAATCCAATGTAGTAGCAGAATCCTCTGTCAACCAGGCGGGAATGGAGTGAATGATCCAGGTGAGTAACTGAAGACAAAACAAACGGAGGTAAGTTCAAGGCAAGCAATACGTAAATGAAAACAACAAAACAAATTCTATCCAACTGGAGTCTGGTACTCAGGCACAACATACTGTTCATGGCTAACGATCCGGCAGGGAATGGAAGTCAGGTCAGAGCTTTTGAAGGGTAGAGATGATGATCAGGACAGGTGTGCAGATTACTGACGGGAAACAGGTGCGGGTGAAATCAATCTCCCAATGAGCTAATTCGCCCGGCAACCAGACAGGGTGCGTTCCAGGACACCTGAAACACACTCCAGGACAGACACACAGGCAAACCCAGACTCAGGAAGCGGGATTCGTGACACCGGCATTCTAATGGAGTTGTTTTCTCCTGGTTTGGCTACATTTCGGTCCACTACAAACGCCCCTAATCGTGTCTTATCTTTTGAACAGCAAAAGGAACTGTTGTTGCTACAACTAGAGCATGATAGGCTGAAACAGCAACAAGCCTTGGAAAAGGAGTTGGAGGTAGAAAGGTTTAAACAGGAAACGGAGCGTGCCAAACTGACGCTGCAACAAGTCCGTTTAGATTTGGTCAGAGATGGTAAGCTCTCTGACATGTCTCTTAATGACAGTTACGGTGATTTCTCCGGAGTTCGTGCTCAGCTTTCCTTCGATGTAGCTGGAAAATTGAGGCTCCGGCTGAAATTCAGTGACAAGGGTAGCAGATTCCACGAATTGGCCTGACACCGACCGTAAGTTGATGTTTCAATGTGTGCTAACTGGAAATCACAAGAGGCCTACTCGGCTCTTAACGTTGCTGACAGCCAAAACTATGGCAAAGTTAAAGCTGCTGTGTTGCACGCCTATGAGTTAGTTCCTGAAGCATATCGCCAGCGGTTTAGAACCTGGAAAAAAGCTAACAGACTTTTATGTTGAGTTCGCACGGGATTTGCACACCCAGTTTAATTGATGGTGCACTTCGTTAGATGTTACAACCTACGAGCAGTTGAGCTGGAGCAGTTCAAAGATTGTCTCTGACCGCCTTGCCACATACATAAATGAGCATAAGGTGCAGACCGCCTCGGAGGCTGCCGTGTTGGCTGATGAATATGTGCTCAGGCATAAAGGTCACTTTGGGGAACCCGTCTTGGCAGTGATGGTCGCAGGGATAGTTTTGGGACTAAATTCTTTCCTACTGGGCCTGACCTTGTCTCAAGGGTTGACTGTAGTTCCCATGTGAAATCAGATCATGGCAAAATTTGCAATTACTGCTGTGGTAAAGGTCATTGGAAAAATGAATGCCCTGTCCTTAGAGTTAAAGCTAGGCCTTCTGGGGTTAATGTGCCCGTAAAGCCTACGGCATTAGCGGCACTTGCTTCTAAGTTAAGGGATTCAATTGTTCCACCTCAGGACTAGTTAAAAGAACCATTGGGTATGGTTGACAGTGCATCCATCTATTAACCGTTCATTACTGAGGGTTACGTATCCCTGATAGGTAACCAAGAGAGTGTCCCGGATGAGCACCCACTTGTTACAACCTGGCTGAAGATTGTAACAAATAATGGGAAACCACACACTGAGTAAAGGAATAACAAAATTAATTTATTCCATACATAAAGTAAACACTCTCAACAATAATCAAATGAGGCAGGAAGGTCAGTAAATTAGGTGTCAACTGCCAAAGCCACAACAAAACAACCAAAGGTATGCATGGTGAGAGGAATCTCTTGCTGAATGGGGAAAAAATGGCTTTAGCTGAGCTTTCACAAGTGTGCTCCATCAGCACTGACGACACTCCCAGCTCCGCCCACCTCTACTACTCCACGAAATGCACCAGCCACTTTTCAACGCCTTATGAACAGGGTTGTTTCTGGTTTGGAGGGATGTGCTGTGTACCTCGATGATGTAGTTGTGTACAGCAATACATGGGAACAACACTTGTGCCGTGTAGCAGCACTGTTTGGTTGCCTGGCAGAAGCTCGACTTACCATTAACTTGGCAAAGTATGAGTTTGCCAGGGGAACTGTGACATACCTTGGTAAAGTTGTCGGTCAGGGGGAAGTACGGTCGGTACGCACTAAAGTTTTGGCCATTGATCACTACTCACCTCCAACCACTAAAAAAGATCTCCAGCGTTTTTGTGGGATGGTCGGCTACAACCGCAGTTTTGTAAGAATCTTTCGACTGAGGCCGCACCCCTTACTGACTTGCTTAAGGCAAAGGCCCACTTTGTCTGGTCTCCATTATGTCAATGGTCATTTGAGGATGTTAAAGCTCTTCTCAGTACTGCTCCTGCAGGAGATTGGTGGGCGGAGTAGGAGAGGTGGGCGGAGCTGGGAGGGTTGTCAGTGCTGATGGAGCGCACTTGTCAAAGCTCAGCTCTGGCATTAAGCCACTGTTTCCCCATTCAGCAAGAGATTCCTCTCTCCATGTTGACATCTAATTTACTGACCTTCATCTGATTATTGTTGTGAGTGTTTACTTAATTTATGGAATAAATTAATTTGGTTATTCCTTAACTCAGTGTGTGGTTTCCCATTGTTTGTTACAATCTTGAGCCAGGTTGTAACACCATACACAGACATACTCATGGCTATGACCTAATTGGGAGGTACAGTACCTGATTCACAAGTGAACTCAGTGCTGGAGCACTCAGAGGGCAGGGCCTGTTCACACACAGCATCGCTGGTGCACGCCTGCTGCTCTCCTATTGGCTGTCCTTGACAGGGCTTCCCACCGAATTGGCCGAACACCTCCACACTCCGAGAACGGTGCTGCCAACATGACAGAGTTCACACACTTAAGGAGCATACAAACTTTCACTCATGCTTTTTAAGCCATGAATAATTTGAGACTGACATTTGAGAAAAATGAGAGACTGGGAGGCCAAATTGCTAGGCCCTGATCTGTATATTTTATTAATCTGAGACCCACCCGTATCTTGGTGCAGCTGTTACAGGGGGTCCACTCAGACCAGCGGCTCCAGACACAGTCCACCGGGTCGGGGGGAGCCACCTTGACCTCCCGAGTGTCCCGTTTTCCTCTATGGGTTACACACACAAGGTTCAGAGCTCAGATTACTAGAATACGTGTCCTCTAATTGTATTTTGTGTAATGAGAGAATAAACAAGTGTAATGAGAGTATTTTGTGTCAAATAGAGCATACGTACATTCTGTTTTCATCACCAGACACGGACACAGCCACAGCCACAGCCACAGCACAGAACCCCAGGAGAAGAGCAGCAGCTACCTCAGTCCTCATAACGGCAGAATGATAAACAGAAGGTTGGTATGTCTTGCTTTATATGTTCGACCTTTCTGTTAATGATTGCAGAACAAATCGATAGTTTGGATCTTGATTTATGGAAAAACGCAACCCAGAGTGTTATCAGTGGACTCATGGTAGAGTTAGTGGACAATCCCCTATTTCACAATTTATTACAATTATTGTGTATTAGAATAAATGGACAGAAGATTTTCGAAATACAGTGTCTTTTACATTTTTCTATCCAACATATTATCCAAACACATGATACATTTCTGAAATCATCAAGAGGTTTCCTGATCACACAAAAATGACAAATGTTAATATCATATTCATAGGAGGCATTATACACCCATTTGTGTACTCTGAGCCAAAACCATATTTTCAGTTTGGGACAGTTTATTTCTTGGTCTGACAAGTGAAAATCTAAACTATTGTTATTAAGCCCTTGCAGAGACACCACATGATCAAAATCACATCACTTCATTGGTGTGACCTTATAGAGGAGGGAAAAGCAAGCTTCAAACAGGAAGCTCACCTCTGTGAAGAACACAGTGAGATCAGTGACAGCTTTTATAAAGGTTATAAAACTGTCATAAATAATGCACCGTGCCAAACTGTGATGTAAATGTGCATACTATGTACTGGTGCATCAAAATAAAATAAAATGTTGCCAATATTATGTTAAAATGTAATTCAGTAATTTTTTGTTGTACCGCTTTACCAACCATAGCTAGCTAAAGTAGGACAGCATAGCTAGCTAAAGTAGAACAACATGGAGTAGCTAAAGTAGGACAGCATAGCTAGCTAAAGTAGAACAACATGGAGTAGCTAAAGTAGGACAGCATAGCTAACTAAAGTATAACAACATGGAGTAGCTAAAGTAGGGCAGCATAGCTAGCTAAAGTAGGACAACATAGCTAGCTAAAGTAGGACAACATGGAGTAGCTAAAGTAGGACAGCATAGTTAGCTAAAGTAGAACAACATGGAGTAGCTAAAGTAGGACAACATGGAGTAGCTAATGTAGGACAGCATGCAAGCTAAAGTAGGACAACATGGAGCAGCTAAAGCAGGACAGTCTTATAGGCTTTTCCAATGGATGAAAGAGATCCAGTTTACATCAGGGACCCCCTGTACTCAGGTTAGGCAGAGCTCTGGTTCTCATAGTACTATATCCAGTTTAATTTACATTTATTGGCACCAAACAGAACTATTGTAGGCCTACTGTATCTACCATTAACAAATTATTACAATTAGCTACGTCTAACATCTGCAAAGTTATTGATGCAAGAGTGTTACGGGAAAATGTCCGCTGTCCCCCTGACCACTGGAGTTTGTGGAAATAGAAGAGCAAATATTTAAATAGTTCCTTTGTTTGTAGAAACTTGTGACGCAATGGTATTATTGACAAGATAAAAGTCCAACAAAAATTTTGGGCCAGTTTTCCATTCTGGGAAAGCATTCCCATTAAACTGTTTTTAGTCCAGGCTGGACTAAGCTTAATCTGTGTCTTGAAACCTGGCCCTAAATCATTTATAAAATAGCCTCCAACACTCTACTCAACAAATTGGATGCAGTCTATCACACTGCCATCCGTTTTGTCACCAAAGCCCCATATACTACCCACCACTGTGACCTGTACGCTCTCGTTGGCTGGCATCTACAAGTCTCTGTTAGGTAAAGCCCCACCTTATCTCAGCTCACTGGTCACCATAGCAGCACCCACCCGTAGCACGCGCTCCAGCAGGTATATCTCACTGGTCACCCCCAAAGCCAATTCCTCCTTTGGCCGCCTCTCCTTCCAGTTCTCTGCTGCCAATGACTGGAACGAACTGCAAAAATCACTGAAGCTGGAGACTCATATCTCCCTCACTAGCTTTAAGCACCAGCTGTCAGAGCAGCTCACAGATAACTGCACCTGTACATAGCTCATCTGTAAACAGCCCATCCAACTACCTCATCCCCATTCTGTATTTATTTATTTATCTTGCTCCTTTGCACCCCAGCATCACTACTTGCACATTAATCTTCTGCACATTGCTATATTGTAATTACTTCGCCACCATGGCCTATTTATTGCCTTACCTCCCTTATCTTACCTCATTTGCACTCACTGTATATATACTTTTTCCCGCTACTGTATTATTGACTGTATGTTTGTTTATTCCATGTGTAACTCTGTGTTGTTGTATGTGTCGAAGTGCTGTGCTTTATCTTGGCCAGGTCGCAGTTGTAAATGAGTACTTGTTCTCAACTTGCCTACCTGGTTAAATTAAATAAAATTAAAAAATAAAATCTGTCTCCCACAAACAGGGAGGGCCATCTGTGTCTCTAATGTGTGTTGTTTAACAAATGTCCACAAGGTGGCAACCCTAGACAGATCTGAAGTCTGTGGAGATCATTTTGCCTCAGTCTGTGAAACTGTGAACTCATTATGCATTACAGTGGCTTTTAAAACATCCTGCAACAACATTACAAATGTTCCACTCTGGTTCTTTTTCCTCATCTTTTCGTGTCATATTTAAAAACATTTGCAATCACTGCAATGTCTGTTTACATTTGCTGCCCTCCTGTAGGCATTTATGGAGAAACCACAGTAGGCCTATTGAGCAACATGGCTAAAGTACAGTACATTAAAACATAGCCTAACACAAAAAAAGTTAGCTTCTGAGAACATTTCAGAATATTCTACAGAATGTTCTATGGAATGATCTAGCCGTCATGTGATCTGATCGTTCAGGAAGCAGGAGTTTTCTGTGTTTAGATAAATGAGAGAAGAGAGAACAAGAGATGTTAGGGCAAGAGAGAGAAAGGCTCATTGTCAGCACGGTATGCTATTGGATGGAAGCTCTTTTACACTGAAGGGGTTTGTTTAAGTCTGGTTTGATCTGGTTTTATTTAATGGTGGATTATTTCATGTTGAAGAAATGTTGGTCACATATTTATTGTGAGTATTGCTATGTGTGTAAAAGTGTAATTATTTGGTTAATGTACTGACCTTATGTCATGAAATAAAACTCCCAGCCCAAGCTGCTAGCAATTGATGAGGAGTTAGCAGTAAGCTGCGAGCAATTCTTTAACCAAAGCAACCCTCCTTCTAACCCCTACCGCCCCTCCAGTCAATTTGGAGGCTGCCCGCTCCTGACTCCTCCTCTCCTCCTTTCCTCCCCTCCTCCTCTCCTCTCCTCCTCTCCTCCTCTCCTCCCCTCTGCCCCTCCTCCGCTCCTACCCTCTGCCGCTCCTCCCATCTTCCCCTCCTCCTTTCCTCCCCTCCTCCGGTGCTCCCCTCTTCCCCTCCACCTTTCCTCCCCTCCTCCGCTCCTCCCCTCTTCCCTGAGCCGTGATAAATGACAGGCAGAGAGAGAGGTAGAACAGAGGCCATCTGGCCAGGGTGTGTGTACACGCCCGTGCATGCATGTGTGTGTGTCTCCCTCTTAGGTCCTGCCTGAGAGGCACAAATATGTGCTGAAGTCGCCATTTTTCACCGGGCTCTACCGCTGCAGCCGGTTTCCTCCCAGCCTTCTCAGGAAGCCAGAGGGGAGGCAAGGTGCTGCTTGGTCAAGGTTTCTCCTCACTAGAAAGACTTCCTGATTTAGAGGGGGGGTTGGGTCAGTGTCATCAGCAGGAACAGAGTTTGAGCAATGATGTATAACATTATAGGATATGTAGAAACATCTCTACTCAAAAGAAGTAAGAAAGTGAAAAGATGAATCATGGTTCAAAGCCAGACATAGTTCAACATCACCAGTAGTACCTTAGAGTGTACTCTAATAGAGAAAAAATGCTTTATACTCTGTCTTCCATAGGGGGTGGCAGCCAGAGGGCCATGGGACCCAGTCAGATAATAAACCAGTCCAGGATTCAAAGTAGACATTCAGGGAGACCAGGATAAGAAGCATATCAACTTCTCCTCTGGCACAGTCAGAAGACTAAAATAAGAAAAAAAGTCAAAGGAAGAAGACTCCCTCAATTATGGAGTTAATTGTCTCCTTTGGATCCAGGCTGTGATCTGATTGGCGCCTTTGGGTTCAGGCTGTGATCTGATTGGGTCCTTTGGGTCCAGGCTGACGCTGTGGTCAGGTGGCCAGAGGTGATGCCAGAAATCACTCCTTACATTGTTCCTGCGGGGACTGTAGCCTTCCTGTGGTATACTTGAGTCAGCTGCACTGCTGTGGACATGGCTATTGGCTAGTTCCCAGGTACAATTGGTTTTAAAAAATTACATGGAACTCTTACTCATCACATTCAGCAGAATTTCATCAGCAGAATCATTTATCAGAATAATTTAGTAGAATAATTTAGCAGAATAATTTAGCAGAATCATTCAGCAGAATCATTCGAATCATGGCTAATACATCAATCTGAATTGGTATCTCTTGTTTGGATCCTATTCGTTGCAGGTTTGGCACACATTGCCTTCATAGTGCAATACTACAGAGCACTGGTCAAAAGTAGTACACTATTTAAGGAGCCATTTGAGACGCAGCCTTGATGTCTGTTCACTAAATCACATTCCCAAAATATAGATTGTGGAATGTTTATTCAACTTTGTGTGTTGTTGTTATCTCTGTCGCCACAGACGTCAGTTCAATTTCTAGTTTTGATTTACATTTGTTTGAGTTGTCAACTAATGTGAATTCAGCATGAAATCAACAAAGAATATCACCATGCCATTGGATTTATGTTTAAAGTTGGGTGAAAAAAAGACAAAATGCTCCTACGTTGACTCTGCAAATCCAATCAGTTTTCCACATTGATTCAACATCATCACATAGATCTTTGGGTTTGAAATGACGTGGAAACAACGTTGATTCAACAGTTTTGGCCCAGTGGGTGGATACTAGACAGGGAAGTTGGGACATGTAATAAGAACAATCCAGGTTTTATTTTTGATACTGTCGCAAAGCTAACTAAAAAGCAGCATTCCCCAAGAGAGGATGGCTTTCACTTCAGCAGTGATAAATTCATTAACTTCTTTGAGGAAAAGATCATGATCAGTAGAAAGCAAATTACCGACTCCTCTTTAAATCTGCGTATTCCTCCAAAGCTCAGCTGTCCTGAGTCTGCACAACTCTGCCAGGACCTAGGATCAAGGGAGACACTCAAGTGTTTAAGTACTATATCTCTTGACACAATTATGAAAATAATCATGGCCTCTAAACCTTCAAGCTGCATACTGGACCCTATTCCAACTAAACTACTGAAAGAGCTGCTTCCTGTGCTTGGCCTTCCTATGTTGAACATAATAAACGTCTCTCTATCCACCGGATGTGTACCAAACTCACTAAAAGTGGCAGTAATAAAGCCTCTCTTGAAAAAGCCAAACCTTGACCCAGAAAATATTTAAAAAACTCTCGGCCTATATCGAATCTCCCATTCCTCTCAAAATAAAATGTAAAAGCTGTTGCGCAGCAACTCACTGCCTTCCTGAAGACAAACAATGTATACGAAACGCTTCAGTCTGGTTTTAGACCCCAACATAGCACTGAGACTGCACTTGTGAAGGTGGTAAATTACCTTTTAATGGCATCAGACCGAGGCTCTGCATCTGTCCTCGTGCTCTTAGACCTTAGTGCTGCTTTTGATACCATCGATCACCACATTCTTTTGGAGAGATTGGAAACCCAAATTGGTCTACACGGAGAAGTTCTGGCCTGGTTTAGGTCTTATCGGTCGGAAAGATGTCAATTTGTCTCTGTGGATGGTTTGTCCTCTGACAAATCAAATGTAAATTTCAGTGTTCCTCAAGGTTCTGTTTTTGGACCACTATTGTTTTCACTATATATTTTACCTCTTGGTGATGTCATTCGGAAACATAATGTTAACTTTCACTGCTATGCGGATGACACACAGCTGTACATTTCGATGAAACATGGTGAAGCCCCAAAATTGCCCTCGCTGGAAGCCTGTATTTCAGACATAAGGAAGTGGATGGCTGCAAATGTTTTACTTTTAAACTCAGACAAAACAGAGATGCTTGTTCTTGGTCACAAGAAACAAAGAGATCTTCTGTTGAATCTGACAATTAATCATGATGGTTGTACAGTCGTCTCAAATAAAACTGTGAAGGACCTCGGCGTTACTCTAGACACTGATCTCTCTTTTGACGAACATATCAAGACTGTTTCAAGGACAGCTTTTTTCCATCTACATAACATTGCAAAAATCAGAAACTTTATGTCCAAAAATTATGCAGAAAAATGAATACATGCTTTTGTCACTTCTAGGTTAGACTACTGCAATGCTCTACTTTCCGGCTCCCTGGATAAAGCACTAAATAAACTTCAGTTAGTGCTAAACACGGCTGTTAAATCTTGACTAGAACCAAAATAATGTATCATATTACTCCAGTGCTTCCTGTTAAGGCAAGGGCTGATTTCAAGGTTTTACTGCTAACCTACAAAGCATTACATGGGCTTGCTCCTACCTATCTTTCCGATTTGGTCCTGCCGTACATACCTACACGTACGCTACGGTCACAAGACGCAGGCCTCCTAACTGTCCCTAGAATTTCTAAGCAAACAGCTGGAGGCAGGGCTTTCTCCTATAGAGCTACATTTTTATGGAATGGGCTGCCTACCCATGTGAGAGACGCAGACTCGGTCTCAACCTTTAAGTCTTTACTGAAGACTCATCTCTTCAGTAGGTTCTATGATTGACTGTAGTCTGGCCCGGGAGTGTGAAGGTGAACGGAAAGGCACTGGAGCAACGATCCGCCCTTGCTGTCTCTGCCTGGCCGGTTCCCCTCTCTCCACTGGGATTCTCTGCCTCTAACCCTATTACAGCGGCTGAGTCACTGGCTTACTGGTGCTCTTCCATGCCGTCGCTAGGAGGGGTGCGTCACTTGAGTGGGTTGAATCACTGACGTGATCTTCCTGTCTGGGTTGGCGCCCCCCCTTGGGTTGTGCCGTGGCGGAGATCTTTGTGGGCTATACTCGGCCATGTCTCAGGATGGTAAGTTGGTGGTTGAAGATATTCCTCTAGTGGTGTGGGGGCTGTGCTTTGACAAAGTGGGTGGGGTTATATCCTGCCTGTTTGGCCCTGTCCGGGGGTATCGTCGGATGGGGCCACAGTGTCTCCCGATCCCTCCTGTCTCAGCCTCCAGTATTTATGCTGCAGAAGTTTATGTGTCGGGGGGCTAGGGTCAGTCTGTTATATCTGGAGTATTTCTGCTGTCTTATCTGGTGTCTTGTGTGAAATTAAGTATGCGCTCTCTAATTCTCTCTCTCTTTCTCTCTTTCTTTCATTCTTTCTCTCTCTCTCGGAGAACCTGAGCCCTAGGACCATGCCTCAGGACTACCTGGCCTGATGACTCCTTGCTGTCCCCAGTCCACCTGGCCGTACTGCTGCTCCAGTTTCAACTGTTCTTCCTGCGGCTATGGAACCCTGACCTGTTCACCGGACGTGCTACCTGTCCTAGACCTGCTGTGTTCAACTCTCTAGAGACAGCAGGAGCGGTAGAGATACTGAATGATCGGCTATGAAAAGCTAACTGACATTTACTCCTGAGGTACTGACCTGTTGCAGCCTCGACAACCACTGTGAATATTATTATTTAACCCTGCTGGTCATCTATGAACATTTGAACATCTTGGCAATGTTCTGTTATAATCTCCACCCGGCACAGCCAGAAGAGGACTGGCCATCCCTCATAGCCTGGTTCCTCTCCAGGTTTCTTCCTAGGTTCTGGCCTTTCTAGGGAGTTTTTCCTAGCCACCGTGCTTCTACACCTGCATTGCTTGCTGTTTGGGGTTTTAGGCTGGGTTTCTGTACAGCACTTTGAGATATCAGCTGATGTAAAAAGGGCTTTATAAATACATTTGATTTGAAAATTTGATTTATATCATTTGGGAAAATGGTATGTACAGTAGTAGGTACAGTATATAAGGATGGACAATGTCGAGAATACAGTTTATACATACCCATTGAGTAAACAACAGTATATAAACAGTATATGAAGTGACCAGCGTTCAATGACTCTTTATGTATGAGGCATTAGACTCAAGGTGCGGGGTAGAGTACCGGGCAGGTAGCTGGTTAGTGATGCTGTTCAACAATCTGAGGGCCTCGGTCATCTCATTAATAGGGAGGAAACAGTAAACTGAATAAAATAGATGACCAAGTTAGTATTCGTTAATAGATTATACTTTCTCCTAGCCTGTTCTGTCTCAGCCTGGCTCCCAGACTAGACGCAGCATGTCTAGCATTAATGTACATCTGTGACACTCAAATTAGTATGATATATTACGTTTGGTTACATAAGACAGAAACAAAAGGAGGGAGGTTGTTCGGGGAGGACAGTGGGGCATATAACGAGAACGTGGAAGACGGGTGGGCGTATAATGAGAACGTGGAGGACGGTGTGGCATATAATGAGAATGTGGAGGACGGGTGGGCGTATAATGAGAACGTGGAGGACGGGTTGGCGTATAACGAGAACGTGGAGGACGGGTGGGCGTATAACGAGAACGTGGAGGACGGGTGGACGTATAACGAGAACGTGGAGGACGGGTGGGCGTATAACGAGAACGTGGAGGACGGGTGGGCGTATAATGAGAACGTGGAGGACGGGTGGGCGTATAATGAGAACGTGGAGGACGGGTTGGCGTATAACGAGAACGTGGAGGACGGTGTGGCATATAATGAGAACGTGGAGGACGGGTGGGCGTATAATGAGAACGTGGAGGACGGGTTGGCGTATAACGAGAACGTGGAGGACGGGTGGGCGTATAACGAGAACGTGGAGGACGGGTGGGTGTATAACGAGAACGTGGAGGACGGGTGGGCGTATAACGAGAACGTGGAGGACGGTGTGGCATATAATGAGAACGTGGAGGACGGGTGGGCGTATAATGAGAACGTGGAGGACGGGTTGGCGTATACTGAGAATGTGGAAGACGGGTGGGTGTATAACGAGAACGTGGAGGGCGGGTGGGCGTATAACGAGAACGTGGAGGACGGGTGGGCGTATAACGAGAACGTGGAGGACGGGTGGGCGTATGACGAGAACGTGGAAGACGGGTGGACGTATAACGCAAACGTGGAGGACGGGTGGGCATATAACGTGAACGTGGAGGTTGCGTGTTCGAATCACATTAGGGACAACTTATGCATTTTAGCTGATTAGCAACTTTACAACTACTTAACATGCTAGCTAACCTTTCCCCTAAGCCTAAGCCTAAGCTTAACTCTAAACCCTAACCTTAACCCCTAACACCTAGCCTAGCTAACATTTGTCACCTAGCTAATGTTAGCCACAACATATTGGAATTCATATAAGATATCATATGAATTTGCGATTCGGAACAAATTGTACGAATTGCAATTAGTAACATATCATACGAATTGTAATTCCTAAAATATCATAAGAAATGGATGATGGACATCCACAAATTACAAAACGTAACATATCAAATTAAATGGAGAGAGACAGATTTACATTTACTATGTTACGTCTACCCCTGAGTCCGGGTTGGTCTTAAAGCATTTTGCCCATTAACCAATCAGGGGCCCATAAGGCTCTGGTTAAAAGTAGTGCACTATAGTATGTAGGGGATACGGTTCCATTTTGGACGAAGCCACTGGCTATCCATTCCAGAGGTCACAGGAATGGGAAAAAGGGAAAAGAGGTTCTTCCTCAGCTTGACAGTGATCTGGTTCAGAGAGGCTCTTCTCCCTAACTCCTCCTAAACAACATCCTCTGTCAGCAGATCTACACAGGAAACGTAGCCAGGAAGGAAAGCTTCCCTCTGTCTAATTCTCTCCCCTGCTCTGTCTCCTAAGGCTAGTCTGGAATCACACACACACACACACACACACGCACGCACGCACGCACGCACGCACGCACGCACGCACGCACGCACGCACGCACACACACACACACACACACACTGTGGTGGCTGTGAAATGCTACTTCAACAACCACTTTCCATTCTACTGTCATCATGCCCAGTGTGAACAATAGAAGCGTAAGGTAAAAAAAATAAACTGATATCCTACTCTTCCTTTTTCTCTGAAGGAGCTTCTGACAAAATGCTGCTCTATGCAACATGTCTTACTGAAATAGTTTCACTTAATGGAAATTGCATTTCAAATATTTGTCTTTGGCCTAACAGACCTACTAAATTTGGGTCAAACAAACCTGGGGCAGTGCAGTGGGGAATTATTCAATGTTTTAATCTGCAAAACATCAGAAAATATCTGATATGTTCTTATAGACTTAGGCTACACAGATCCCAAGTAGTATAGCCCAAATATTAGATTGTACATTTAGGGAGCAGTTACATTGATTTGCATAAAACTAAAGGCAACATCAGAGTGGTATACTAATACAAAGTATGTTTAATGAGTTAGCCAGCTAACTTTGATGAACAGACAGAAATAGCTAGATTTTCTGGTTCCTTAGGAAAGCTAAACTTAAATATGTGTTTTTGGTTGTTGACTCAATTAGACCATTCCCATTTCAAGCAAATTTTTCTGAGAAATGTAAAGTTATTTCAAAATATTTAGGCAAGTTAGCTGGCTAACTCATTGCTTCTGCTTTGTAATATGCCTCTCTTGTTGCGATGTGGTGTAAGAAGGAAATAATGGTTTCATGTCAATCATCATATTGGTCTCTTCATTGGTTGGTGTAGATTTGGGGGCTCCTGACGTGCTGGCATGCAAGGGGTTAAATTGGGAGGTTGCATGATCTCGCTGCTGTGTGGGAGTAGTCAATTCACTGCATAGCGGCGCGTTCTGGGGCACATCTCAGCGGTAACATCTGATTCCAACACGTCTCTGAAAAGCTGCGTTTGATTTAACCCTCATAGCAGACAGGAGACGTGTCGACAGGGAAGGTAGTATTCGCATGACATTCAGAACGCTGGAAGACAAACCTCGAATATGAAGAGTTCTGTCTGGAGCGCTTGTTAACGGTACGTGACAGCCACATTCTTTCGCAGCCACATTCACCAGGCAGGGAACGCTATTTGTGTTGTCTTGTCACGGAATCCTATATGAAATAATACATTTGGGATGATGTTTGTGACATGTTTTACATGCTGAATCAAACAAACTCAAGAAGCCCCCTGGTTTTTCCATTAGTTCCAGCTGTGCACACGTCACTGGTAATTGTGGGAGGTCGCTATTTTTCTTGCCGAAAATGCTTCGGGTGAATAACGGATCGCCTTTTCTGTCTTGTTGAATGTAAGGCTAAAACGACGTTCAAATTATTTTGGCCACCTTGGATGTTTAACCATCATGGTTAATGTGTCCTATTGCGC
The DNA here is from genome assembly GCF_016432855.1 of Salvelinus namaycush. Classification (NCBI taxonomy): domain Eukaryota; kingdom Metazoa; phylum Chordata; class Actinopteri; order Salmoniformes; family Salmonidae; genus Salvelinus; species Salvelinus namaycush. The sequence goes on along the minus strand of NC_052309.1, from coordinate 11,540,260 downwards.
AACCAGATGTCTTCCTGTCCTCCCTATAGCCTACTACTATTCATGACTGCATATTTGAGTTTATAAAAACACAATACAAATGGCTGCCTTGTATCCCTAGTAGACGGTTATTGTTTCCCTGTAGTCTTTGTCTGTAGTCCAGGCCACTGTCTGTCCCCACAGTGGGCCTATAGGCTGTAGTGTATTTCACCATCCTATTGAGTCTGTGATTAATCCCATGATCTCCTCCAGATGTGCTTAATCTCTCTTTCTCTCTCTCTCTCTCTCCAGCAATTCTGCTGATTTAGTGAAAAAACACCATGAATTCAGTCTATGCATTTGGGCATGATGGCCAATGTTCATGTTGATCCCCTGGCAGCTTTCAAATGCCTTATAGCTATTTGTTATGAGTCTGGTCCTTCTCTCACTTCTTAAACTGTGGAAATGCCAATGGTTTTGGTCTGTTCTTAGACTGGGGGCAGGTTTTTCATGCTGTGTGTCAGCCAGGTTAGTTAACATGCTGACATTGAGAAGTTGTTGTGTTTTATTAGTGTTTTCTATAGTCGCTGACATCACCACTTATCTGGGGCAAAGTTACCTGGACTGTCACTCCATGGTAGTTATAGACCATCTAAGATCATGTGGGTTGTGTCACCACCCCTAAGCTATTTCAGTCTTCAACCTTCCTGTCTGACAGTATCCCAAATTGTCCTCTTCTCACCCATTACTGGAGGTCCTTTGACTTGTCACACACACAGAAGCCCCAGTGTTTCCCTATATTCATTTAGCAGCGTCAGGCCGTCCTGTATAATACATTTTGCATTTATTATAGTTTTTGTGGAAGATTTTGTTTGAGTCCCTCAGATAGCATAAGAACACAGCATAAGCTACGGTATGTGTAGAATTGCAGGAAATTAGCTTTAGAACAGCAATATTCTCAGCCCCATGGCAAAATGTGTAGAATTGCAGGAAACTAGCTTTAGAACTGTACATTTCTCTCTGGCCCTTGCCAAAATTTGTAGAATCGCAGGAAATTGGCTTTAAAATGGCAACATTGTCTCTGGCCAAGAGGATTGCCTGTAAAAATGTAGGACTGCGCCATTGAGCCACACCCCCTATCACGCCACCACGTTAACTTTGCCACCACTGCTGAAAGAAATCTTGGGGGTAACAGTCACAAACAGTGTGGTGTGATGTGAACCACAGATGAACCAATCAGTCATGAGGTACGATCTGGGATGTGATTGGTAGTGTATCCCTTATTGCTGCATGGTATCTAACTCCTAATTTATTTGGAACCTAGGCTTAATTGTCTTCTCTGTGCTAGAGGCCCACTAAACACACATGTAATGAATAAGAACACTTGCACTCAGTGACAGATGGGACCAGAGATTACGTAAGTTTTTAAGCGGGGGACTCAACCAAACCCTGCTGTCTCCGAATGCATCAGCTATCATGTCATGACTGGAAAACACTTCTGGACGCTGCTGTTGTAGACTCTGAACATGGTAGCTCTAGAAAGCATTTCATCTGACTTTGAGAATCAAATGGCTTTAGAAGAGCTGCATACTTCTCATAGTGGAAGTTTAAACAGTTCAATCTCTTTGACCGCCTCCAGTCTCTATCATTGGAGTTTTAATGTTACTGTGATTACCTGTCATCAGGTTAGAGTTCAGAATGGACTTTACTTGATGAGAGTTGGGTTAATGTTAGCTACTCTTCAGCAGTCACTGACTGTGCTTTGGGTTTTAAAAGTGCCTGTAGACTGTCAGCTTTCTACTTGTTTTCAGGAAGTGGACTGTTGTTTTTGAGTAACCCCCCAGACTGGCACAGAGGGAGAGAGAGCAAGGACTACAAGAGGCATCTATGTAAAACTTGAGCTGTGTCAAACAGGAGGTTCTTGGCCTTGCATGTCTCCCTATTCCAAAATAATTATGACGTTTGTTGAAAGAGTTTAGCCGGCCTGGAGATTAGACAAACATTAGGAACAACTTACTAATATTTGCCCTCAGAACGGCCTCAATTCGTCGAGGCATGGACTCTACAAGGTGTCAAAAGCGTTCCACAGGGATGCTGGCCCATGTTGACTCCAATGCTTCCCACAGTTGTCATTTGGGTGGTGGACCATTCTTGATACACACGGGAAACTGTTGCGTGTGAAAAACCCAGCAGCGTTGCTGTTTTTGACACAAACTGGTGCGCCTGGCACATACAACCATAACCTTTTTTTCGAAGGCATTTAAATATTTTATCTTGCCCATTCACCCTCTGAATGACACACACACAATCCATGTCTCAATTGTCTCAAGGCTTAAAAATCCTTTTTTAACCTGTCTCCTCCCTTCCATCTACACTGATTTTTGAAGTGGATTTAACAAGTGACCTCTAAGGGATCATAGCTTTCATCTGGTCGGTCTGTCAAGGAAAGAGCAGGTGTTCTTAATGTTTTGTATGCTCGGTGACATTGTCAAGTTGTTTGCATGATGGTCTATCATGATGATTCCCATCTGAGGTTTTATAGGGTAGCAGTTGCTGAGGGAGAATTGCAAGCTGTACTGTCATGTTGTCCTTAGGTGTGTTATTAAGAGCTAACTGGAGCACATGGTCATCATGGGATCTGTCAGTTTTAACACCAACCAGCTAGCGTAAGATTAACTTTTAATAGCTCAACCTTTGGTCGCTCCCAATCTTTGTTCTGCCAGAGTGAGTCGTGGCTTATTCAGCTTTTAAACACCCAGCCTCTTGCCTATGCTTGTCTCAGACTTGGACTGGTGGTGTTCTGGACAGGACCCCTATGACTGTGGGAATCTGATGACTGACGGGACGCACAGTTGGAAACAGGAAGTGTGTGCAACTGGCCACACACACAACTCTTTCTGATGCCCTCCAGGTGTTTCTCTCTCTCTCCCACACACACTCAATATTAATTAAAGAGCCCACTGAATTCAATGGCAGTTCCATTACCTGCTATCAGCCGTCACAGCAAGGCTACAACACGGGTCAAAATGTTGTGCTCCTTGTGCGTGATTAGTAGGAACAAGTTACTGGGGTCATGACTCTTGGTTGTTGATCATTAAAGTGATATTACTTTTTATGACGCTCACAAAACCCGTAAGGGCCATTTTCAGGTAGCACAAGCCAGCGAAAGCTGTTGGTCTTTAAAATGTTTAGAACTGTAATGTCTTCTGTTATCATTCTGCTTTTATCACCAGAAATGTTTTTGTATTTCACCTTTAATTTTCCTGAAAGCTTAACATCGGCGTGTCATTGCATTATATTTGTCACTCCCTCTTCCTCTCGCCCTCCTTCAGGCACATAACTGAGCATATGCGAGTGCTGAACCTCTTTGTTGAGTTAACCCCACCCCCTGCCTGAACGAGGAGCGACCGGAGCTGGTTTACACCCCCCCCCCCCCCCCCCCCCCGTTCTATCTGCCTGTCCCAACTCCCGTAAGGCTGGCCCCCCAACCCACCATGTCTACGGAAGTGGAAAGCAGTGCACCTGTTGTCCCAGCTGACCCCTCCAGCACTCCCTCCCCCACAACAAGCATCCCCACCACCCCTTCCACAGCACCAGCCAAGACCCCCTTCAAGAAAGAGAAGAAGAAAGGTATTGTATGTAAGGGCCACTGCCTCTCTCCCCATATGTGAGGGATTTGGTGTTAAGGGCTGAACAGCCTTTTTCTGTGACCTCTGACTTGACCTATTTTGACTAGGCATATTTTGATTTCCATGCGTCTTGTGGCGTGATGGTTGAGGCGATGTCATAAAATAAATACAGAAGAAGTAGAGGGCATGCTCAACCGGATAGAAAGTGAAAACCAACCAATCAATCAGTTTAATATCCTTCTCTCATACCTCTGTCCAGCTCCAGAGAAGACTGATGAGTACCTGCTGTCCCGGTTCCAGGGTGATGGTGTGAGGTACAGGGCCAAGCTGATTGGCATCGATGATGTACCAGAGGCCCGAGGGGACAAGATGAGCCAGGACTCCATGATGAAACTCAAGGTACCACATCATGATGCAACCACTACAGTACACTTACTGTTACGCATCTACACTCAGTGGTCAGTTTATTAGGTACAACCTTCTAGTGCTGCGTCGGACAACTGTTAGTCTCCAGAACATTCTGAATTATTTGGGGCATGGGAACGGTATCACCGGGACCTAACATGTGCCAGGAAAACATTCCCCTCACCATTCCAACACCACCTGCCTGTACCGTTGACACCAGGCAGGATGGAGCCAGGGCTGCTTATGCCAAATCCTGACTCTGACATTGGTATGACGCAACAGGAATCGGGATTCATCTGACCAAGTGATGTTTTTCCACTCTTCAATTGTCCACTGTTGGTGATTGCGTGGCCACTGGAGCCGCTTCTTGTTTTTAGCTGATAGGAGTGGAACCTGGTGTGGTCTTCTGATGCAATATCCCATCTGTGATAAGGACCGACTAGTTGTGCGTTCCGAGATGCCCTTCTGCACACCACTGTTGTACCAAGCTGAGTTTGTGGGCCCATCTGTTAGCTGAGCTGAGTTTGTGGGCCCCCCTGTTAGCTTTCGTGATTCTTGCCAATCTCCTTCGACCTCATCAACGAGCTGTTTTCGGCCACAGGACTGCCACTGACTGACTTTTTTGTTTGTCGCTTCATTCGCCGTAAACCCTAGACACTGTAGTGTGTGAAAAGCCCAAAAGGCTGGCCGTTTCTGAGATACTGGAACCGGCGCGCCTGGCACCGACAATCATGCCACGCTCAGTTGCTTTTGTCACTCATTTTCCCATTCGAACGTTCAATCAAACAGTGCTGATATAGCAAGCCAAGGTTACGTGACTGTCTGTAGGAGCAAACCGTTTTCGTGAAAGGTGTAGTGTACCTAATAAACTTGCCATCCTCACTTACCTAAATACTACCCGTAATGACAAAGTGAGAACATGTTTTAGGAATTCTCTGAAAATGAAATACAGATATCTCATTTGGATAAGTATTCACACCCTGGAGTCAATACATGTTAGAATCACCTTTGGCAGCAATTACAGCTGTGAGTCCTCTGGGTAAGTCTAAGCTTTCCACACCTGGATTGTGCAACATTTGCCCCATTATGCTGTTCAAAATGTTAAGTCAACTGTAACTCAGGAACATTCACGGTGTTCTTGGTAAGCAACTCCAGTGTAGATTTGGCCTTGTTTTAGGTTGTCCTACTGAAAGGTGAATTCGTCTCCCCATGTCTGGTGGAAAGCAGACTGAACCATGTTTTCCTCTAGGATTTTGCTTGTGCTTAGCTCCATTGTTTGGTTTTTTTCTCCTGAAAAACTTCTCCGTCCTTTTACAATTACAAGCATACCCATAACATGACACAGCCATTCCTATGCTTAAAAATATGGAGGGTGGTACTGAGTAATCTTCTTGGGTATGACTCTAAAAGCTTGGCACACCTGTATTTGGGGAGTTTTTCCCATTGTATTGGATTTGCCCCAAGCATAACACTGCATTCAGGACAAAAAGTGAATTGCTTTGACATTTTCTGCAGCATTACTTTAGTGCCTTGTTGTAACAGGATGCATGTTTTTGGAATATTCTCATTTTGTACAGGCTTCCTCCTTTTCACTGTTAATTTAGGTTAGTATGTTGGAGTAACTACAATGTTGTTGATGCCATCCTCAGTTTTCTCCTATCACAGCCATTTAAACTCTAGCTGTTTTAAAGTCACCATTGTCTTCATGGTGTAATCCCTGAGTGGTTTCCTTCCTCTCCGGCAATGGAGTTAAGATGCCTGTACAGTGCATTTTTACACATTTTGTTACGTTACAGCCTTATTCAAAAATTTATTAAATCGTTTTCTCTCATATCAATCTACAGAATACCCCATAATGACAAAGCAAAAACAGGTTTAGAAATTACATTTACATATAAGTATTCAGATCCTTTACTCAATACTGCGATGTACTTTTGGCAGTGATTACAGCCTCGAGTCTTCTTGGGTATGACGCTGCAAGCTTGGCACACCTGTATCTGGCGTTTCTCCCATTCTCTGCAGATCCTCAAGTTCTATCAGGTTGGATGGGACCGCCGCTGCACAGCTATTTTCAGGTCTTTCCAGAGATGTTCAAGTCCGGGCTCTGGCTGGGCCACTCAAGGACATTCAGAGACTTGTCCCGAAGTCACTCCTGCATTGTCTTGGCTGTGTGCTTAGGGTCGTTGTCCTGTTGGAAGGGGAACCGTCGCCCCAGTCTGAGATACTGAGCGCTCTGGAGCAGGTTTTCATCAAGGATCTCTCTGTACTTTGCTCTGTTCATCTTTCTCTCGATCCTGACTAATCTCCCAGTCCCTGCGGTTGAAAAACATCCCTACAGCATGATCCTGCCACCACCATGCTTTATCGTAGGGATGGTGCCAGATTTCTTCCAGACGTGACGCTTGGCGTTCAGGCCAAAAGGTTCAATCTTGGTTTCATCAGACCAGAGAATCTTGTTTCTCATGGTCTGAGAGTCCTTTAGGTGCCTTTTGGCAACTCCAAGCAGCCTGCCATGTTCCTTATACTGAGTGGCTTCCGTCTGTCCACTCTACCATAAAGGCCTGATTGGTGGAGTGCTGCAGAGATGGGTGTCCTTCTGGAAAGTTCTCCCATCTCCACAGAGGAGATCTGAACCATCAGGTTCTTGGTCACCTCCCTGACCAAGGCCCTTCTCTCCCGATTGCTAAATTTGGCTGGGTGGCCAGCTCTAGGAAGAGTCTTGGTGATTCCAAACTTCTTCCATTTAAGAATGATGGAGGCCACTGTGTTCTTGGCGATCTTCAATGCTGCAGAAATGTTTTGGTACCCTTCGCCAGATCTGTGCCTCGACACAATCTTGTCTCGGAGCTCCAAGGACAATTCCATGGCTCGTTATTGCTCTAACATGCACTGTCAACTGTGGGACCTTATAGACAGATGTGCCTTTTCCAAATCATGTCCAATCAATTGAATTTACCACAGGTGAACTCCAAGTTGTAGAAACATCTGAAGGATCATCAATGGATCTACCAATCGGTGCCGTTCTTTGCGAGACATTGGAAAACCTCCCTGGTCTTTGTTAGTATGTCATTTTTTGTGTGTGATGTTTATGTAACTCTGTTGTTCTGCGCATGGTGGTCATTGTTTCTTTGCAGGGCATGGCAATAGCCTCTCGGTCACAGGGCAAACACAAGCAGAGGATCTGGGTCAACATATCCATGTCGGGCATCAAGATCATTGATGAGAAAACAGGGGTGAGAACAACTCTTCTATGGCTTTCTAAACCATGTCTCAGTGGCTGGGGAGTACCAACCTACACATTGAATGATCTGTTGTAGATCATAGAGTGAGCACATTTTCAGAATAATATGAACACAGGACATGATCTCGGTCAAGAGTAGATGCCATATAGGCCTCCGTTTTATTATGCTAATGAATACTACACTTTTTTTTTTAAAGCTGTGTTTTCATTTCCTCCCCCTAAGGTAATAGAACATGAGCACATAGTGAATAAGATCTCGTTCATCGCCAGAGACGTAACAGATAACAGGGCCTTTGGTTACGTGTGTGGGGCCGAGGGACAGCACCAGTTCTTCGCCATAAAGACTGGCCAGCAGGTAACACACACAGGGACACACACAGGGACACACACAGGGACACACACAGACTGAAAGTCTTTGATTGTATCTATTGACTGTTTTTCTATTAATCTCCTCTCCATATAGGCAGAGCCCCTGGTCATTGACTTGAAGGATCTGTTCCAGGTCATCTTCAACATGAAGAAGAAAGAGTCTGAGGCCTCACAGAAGGTAAATTACTATGGTGGGATCCGGGTTGTGTTCAGTAGGACACACCGTAGCTAAAGATTTTGCAACAGAAAACACTGTTCTATGTGCTAATAGTTCTTCCCTGCTTCAATCAGTTTCATAACCTTTTTTTCTCCCTACTGAACATGATCCCTATTTATTTATTTAAAGTATTGTTTTTGGGGAGGTAGTGTTTTGGGTTTGCTGACTGGATGGAGGTCATGTGACTGAAGTTGTGAGGTCGACACTGCCCCCTAGCGCTGTATTACAGTCCTGCACCACAAACCATGCTTTCTTTGTATTGCAATGAGATGACTCGTTATGGCACAAAAATATCACATCTCAGCTAATAAGTAAATGGAGTACATATGACATTCCTCCAATGGAATCACCTTGTTTTTCCCTCTTCCTCCATCTGTTCAGGATCAGCGCAATAATGCAACAGTTGAGGTAAGTGCCTGTATTTGTCATGCCACTTAGCACCTATTTGTGCTTAGAAGTTTTCCTTTTGCTTTTTTAATTGCCTGTGTATGTTGATTTAGTATAAGCTTGATCTGAGATGTAGGCTGTAGTAGTGCATACGTGACCCTTAATTGCTGTTTCTCAATTATAGAATGGTGGCAACACCTTGCTCAGTATTGATGGACAGGCAGGCACTGCCAAAGTAAGTGTTTCAGATCATGGAATCATACATGCAAAAGAGCGCCAAGTGGATGCAAAAGAGCTTTCTCCAGGACCACCTGTCTACTAGTAGACATTATGTTGTGTTGATCAAGACTATTTTATATCCAGTGCCATCATAAAGAGATGTATCTTAATGATGCTGATACTGGATATACAGTGCCTTTAAAAAGTGTTCAGAAACCTTGACTTTTCCCACATTTTGTTACATTACAGCCTTATTCTAAAATGTATTTATTTTTAATTTATATAAAAAATCCTCAGCAATCTACACACAATACCCCATAATGAGAAAGTAAAAACAGGTTTTTAGGAATGTTTGCAAATATATTACAAATAAAAAAAATATCTTATTTATGATAGTATTCAGACCCTTTGCTATGAGACTGGAAATTGAGCTCGGGTGCATCCTGTTTCCATTGATCATCCTTCAGATGTTTCTACAACTTCATTGGAATCCACCTGTAACAAGCGTCATGTCTGGAGGAAACCAGGCACCATCCCTACGGTGAAGCACGGTGGTGGCAGCATCATGCTGTGGGCATGGTTTTCAGAGGTGGGGACTAGTCAGGATCGAGGCAAAGAGCGAAGTACAGATCCTTGATGAACCTGCTCAGGACCTCAGACTGGGGCGACGGTTCACTTTCCAACAGGACAACGACCCTAAGCACACAGCCAAGACAACGCAGGAGTGGCTTCAGGACAAGTCTCTGAATGGCCTTGAGTGGCACAGCCAGAGCCTGGATTTGAACCCAATCGAACGTCTCTGGAGAAACCTGTAAATACTTGCGCAGCGACGCTCCCCATCCAACCCGACAGAGCTTGAGAGAATCTGCAGAGAAGAATGGGAGAAACTCCCCAAATACAGGTGTGCCAAGCTTGTAGCGTCATACCCAAGAAGACTCAATGTGGTAATCGCTGCCGAAGGTGATTCAACAAAGTACTGAGTAAAGGGTCTGAATACTTATGTAAATGTGATATTTCAGTGTTATTTCTGAACATTTTTAAACTGTTTTTGCATTGTCATTATGGGGTATAGTGTGAGATGGGGGGGGAAATTTATATAAGGCTGTAACGTAACAAAGTGGAACATATCAAGGGGTCTTTATACTTTCCGAAGGCACTGTATCTTTATGATATATAGACCTCTGCACCACTCGGAAGGCACTGCAGTGCTAGAGGCGTCATTACAGACATTGGTTCATTCCCAGGCTGTGTCACAACCGTCCGTGATTGGGAGTCCCATAGTGCGGCGCACAATTGACCCAGTGTCGTCCGGGTTTGGCTGGGGGGGGGGGGGGGTAGGCCATCATTGTAAATAAGAGTTTGTTCTTAATTGACTTGCCTAGTTAAAGGTTCAATAAAAAATATTTATGATGACGATGATGGATAGATCTTTATGATGCTGATACTAGATATTTGTGTGTTTGTTCAGGAGGTGCAACAGCTGGATCTGTTTGGAGACATGTCCACCCCTCCAGACATCCATTCTCCTACAGTAAGTTGGCCTGTTGCTGTAGGGTGAGGCTCACTGGATATGCGCACACATAATATAGAACCCCTCGTTTCTGGAAACATTTCATTCTGCGTTCATAAGGAGACCAAATGATGGCACTGGGGAAATGTTCATAACACTTTAGAAATGGGTATAATAATGCAGCGGTTGGTATGCTCAAACATTTGTCATTACATTTAAGAACGGTGCTTCTATTTTATTTTTGAAGATCGGTGGCTTTTTGCCCGTTCTTCTTATTCCTAACAAGGATCTTTTATAATCAGGTGGCTTTGACAACTCAATCTCTGGTAAAGTTCCTTTCAGGTTCTCGCTAGTGCAGGCTTGCCAGTTGTCAAAGATGTCTGTTTTGTTCTGCATTGCGGCAGTGTCTCAGGCTCTTGCCCCAAAACATAGCTTTACTGCATAACTTCACCCTCATTTTCCACCAATCATATCATCCCACATGTCATACAGGGCTCTCAAACTCAACTCTAAAGGTCTGTAATCTGGATGTTTGTCTTGAAGTAGTTTGATGGATTACAAAGGTAAAATCCTGGATATATATCAAATGTCAGCATGTCAAATATGGTTAAATCATCAGACAGACACAAAAGCTAGCCAACTGCCATCACAAAGCACATTCCTAGAGTTGAGTTTGATTCCTGTTGAAATGTTTATTGGTCTGTCGTCAATGCTGTTGCTTCAACAATCATTAACTGTCATGTCATTATGTGATTAATTTAGCTATGTTAACAGTTGCTTCTCTTTTTCAGCACAACTGATTTTTATCTCTTTCTCCTCTTGATAACCAGGAGACTAATGATATTCTATTGCTGGATCTGTCCGCTGAGGTTGACAGCAATCAGAACTGTATAAAAGGAAATCCGTTCACTTCCTACGCCTCTAACCTTTGGGGCACCCCCCAAACAGAGAACCCCTTCTCCTCCGCGTTTGGCTTCTTTTCAACTCCAGACTCTGACCCTTTCAGCGACGACCCCCTTGCCCAATCAGCACCCCCCAATTCTCTGATCTCAGCACCCTCCACCTATGACAGCCAAGAGCGCTCTGTTCACATCTTGGGCAGGCCAATCATGAATGGCAATGGTCTTAATGGAGACTCTGACCACTTCGGTCAGCAGTTGAACGGGTTGTCCAATAAGAACATGATCCTGGCTCTCAGTAATTGCCAGTGGCCGATAGGTGGCGTTATGTCAGAGTGCAGGGTCCCTGTTCTAATCCAGAACGGTTTGGGACCTGTGGCCTCTCCACAGAACCCCTTTCTCGACATATCTGGGAAAATCCCGTCCTTCTGTAACAGTGTGCTGTTCGATCCAAAAAAGAACGCACCCATGGGTCATGGCAAGGACAGTTCGGTAGTGATAAGCCTCCCTCCACAGAACACTAAGGCTGGACGAGGTCAGAGGAGTGCCAAGGTGAAGCTCCATAATGAAGCTCTGATGTTGCTGCATGTCTGAGAATGAGTCTCTGTCTGCACACCACCTCCCCAAACCATGATTGGTTTTCTAACAAACCCTTTTTACAGCACTGGGATACCATACCACTATACTCTATTCCTCAAGGGCAACAGGTTGCGTTGCACTGGGTTTTGTATCTACCAACATGGTTTTTGTAGAAGTATATTAGGGTTGGTGGTGTGTTTGTTTTGTCTCTGGGATGCAAATGGAACTGGTATGGGTTTCTAACGTAGCTAACTGCATGGTGGTGCTCCCATGGCTTCTCTAACTTGCGTGTCCCAGGGAAGTTTAACAACCTCTCTGCTCGACTGTAAACACTGCATCTGTCTCCTGTTTGCTATCTATTCATATGTTCCTTGTCCTAACGTTCATGCTTCAGTGAGGTGTGGAGGTAAGTGTTGGTATTTGTGTCTAAGTATTGTTAGAAATATTTGTTTTTAATTATCATATAACTGTGAATAAGGTATCATTTTAGTTTTCATCCATACAATAAACCTTGTCATTAATTTTGTGCTTACCACAGTTCTCTGACAATTAATTGAGGGCCAGTAAATCATTGTTCACTATTCCTGTGGTAAATTTGGTTGAATAATCTGACATTTCACTGCCAGTGTCCTCCTGCTGACGACCTGTTTGGGGCTGACATGTTTGCTGCTCCCAGTCAGCCTGACAGCTCGTCTGCCTCCGATGACCTCTTCAGTACCACCACCTCCTCCATGGCAGCTCTGGGTAAGACTAGTGTTACCATTGGTTTGAAATGGTCAATGATGCTACCCATGCAGTGTTGATGCATGTTAGTTTTCTAAAGTGGTCAAATCTGCATCTGTAGATGTGTGGTTCCAGCAACTGTTTCATGTGTAATCAGGCTAGAGCAGTAGGCCATACGGCATGGCTCAGCTGGACTCAGCTCAGTAGTGTGCATACTAGCTAGTGTGTTAGATTCTGTTGATTTGCAGCCAGTAGGCTACCTACTGTACCCAAACCTAAATACATCACCCTCTCTGTTCTCGCTCTCCCCTCCAGGAGCGTTGCAGTTGGGTCCCCCTTCAGTCACCATCCCTCAGACCGCCCCATCACCATGGGGAGCCCCAGCCTCTTCCATGTTCACCATGCCAAGAGGGGTCACACTACACAACCCCCAGCCCACCTTCCCCCAGCCATCTGCCTTTGGTGCCCTGCCCATACCTCCTGCCCCCTGGGGCCAGCAGGCGCCATCCCCTTATGGGGCCCCGCCAGTCACCCAGGCTTGGGGACAGCCTGCACCTGCAGGGCCCATGGGTGCACCAGGCTGGGGCCAGCCTCCTATGGCTAACCCCTTCCAGCCTGGGCCTTACACCATGATGGGAGGCCCTCCACAGGGTATGCCGCAGGGTCCACCACTGCCCCCACCCCGGCCGCCAGTAAAGGAGGCCCCAGCTAAGGTGGAACCCAGTGCCTTCACGGCTCTGGACCCACTGGGAGGGGAGAAGGAGAAGAAGAGTGGGAAGGACATGTTCAAGGACTTCCAGATTGCCAAGCCTCCAGCCATCCCAGCAAGGAAAGGGGAGCAGGCACCTGGGTCCGCCGCCCCAAGCACCAATGGGGATGGGGTGTTTGCCCAGTACTTCTCAAGCAAAGTGGGCGTGCCCCAGGAAATTGCGGATCATGACGACTTTGAAATTCAGAGTCGGATTTCAGCTGTTGCCAATGGTAAAGGCAGTTATTTAGGATTTTAAGTTCCTGTAAATTGATTTGTAGATGACCACATTTATGATATCATCCTAGTAAAGATTAATTTAATGTCCAATGAGTATACATACATTTGAATCCACCTGATTACCCCCCTTCTCTCTGTCTCTAGACCCACCCAAACCAGCCCCACGGCACTCTGCACCCATGATATCTCCTGCAGTGGTCCCAGGGCCAGGGCTCCTGGATGCATTTGCGCCTACTCCAGCCACATTCCTTGCTCCAGCAGCAGCAGCAGGTCTCAACCAGAACCTATTTGATGACGCATTTGGCGCTGCAACTCCTAATGCCTTTGGAGCACCACTTCTAGCTATGGTATGGATGTACACGCATATACAAACAGGGGTGCAACTTTCACTGAAATTGCATTTTCTTTTCACCCCAGTTCTCATTGGAATGTGATACAAAACGAGGCAACGGTGTGCTTTACGACCATGCGGATGCCTCTGGGCGTCGAGTATTCACGGATTTGGAGTGTTTATCCGAATGGATTAAAAAATAAACTTTATGGCCCCCACACTTCTAAAACCAAAGTTGCGCCCCTGCAAGTACACATATAGGGGAATTAGTTCTATCAAAGTTCAATTGATTGTGATGTAATGCTTTGCATCACTATAAAACCTTCATCTTTTCCCTTTTTTATGACGGAACACTGCTGTTGCCCAGACCACTGGTGGCTCGGATCCCTTCGGAGACCCCTTTGGAAACCCCTTTGCCTGAGTGACACCCTGCCCATCTTCCACATGTGAGTGACAGACGGATACCACATTCTGAACCTTAGACTGGGAATTTAGATATTACTTTAAATCAACCTGTGCATTCTCTTCTTCCAGTCAGGTTTGCAGTGGTCCAGAGAATAAGCAGCGACGCTCTACGACCAAATAATGTCTTCAGAACCAGCTACTACAACTACAAGCGCCAGACAATCCTACACAATAACAACTTCTAACCCCTTGCCCATACTGAATAACTGCCTTTCTTGATGTCCATTACATAGCCCCTCGTTTACCCCCAAAACACCTTCACTTTAATGTCTTGCCCAATCAGTAGTGTTTTTTGGTTTCGGTTCCCATCTCGCATAGCTTTCCAGTACCACTGAATTAAATGTAAAAAATGAAATGTATTGTAATAAAGTGACTATTTTAAAAAGGGATATGTGCGAAGGATGGATGGAAGGCCCTGGAAATGCTCTATATTAAACACTGAAAAATGTATTCCTTTAAGTGTGGTCTTTTGGGTGTCTGCTTATAAAAGTTGTGTTTTAGATATTTCCCTGTGCAGAATAATGTTCAGGTTTCAGAAGGGTTATTACTGCATTCCTAGACTACACTCGAATGTAACTGATAAAGGAATTTGATTCCTATGTGTTAACCAATTTAATTATAACAAAGCAAACAGTCTGTCCGTTTGTAAGATTCTTATTTGCATAAAATGGATAAAGACCAGTGTCCAAATTAATCAATAGCTTTATTCTCGAGAGAGCTCTACTCAAAATACCATGTACATTAGTTTATATCACTCATAGCGTCCTAAAATGTCCCTCCGACCAGACAAAGCTGATTCCAACACACTAACGCACATACATTACACACTATATCTGGATTATCTCCTGAAGTCTCACCACACTTTATTACCACTTAGCTGACAGTTGCAGTCCCCCCCAGATTCGGAAAACCTGGAGGGCTCTCGCTGTCTTCTCCACAGAGTTATAGCTGGGTCGGTTCAAACATAGGTTAATGATCCACTTAGTTTTCTTTAGGCACACACACATTCCTTTCTTCCCATGTACATGCTACATAACCTCTTTCTTATGAACGAACATATATTAAAACAGGGTAGAATTCAATTAGTTATAGTTAAATGTATACATCGTTTAGTCATTTATTCATAAAATTCACAACCGTAAACCTGTTTTAGTATCCCATGTGTGTTTTCGTATAGGTCACTCAAATATGTTTTCATAGAACTTGTGGGGTGCAGTGTTTTAATCCACCTATGAAATAAGTTAAATGAGTGGAGTCAGCTCTTACAAAATCTGAAACTGGAGAAAGGCTAGAAACAAGCAATTTTTACTTTGGCTTTCTGAGTCAGTTCATAGATACTTTGCCATTGATGCACATACAGTAATAAGGGCTGACTAAAGCACCTGGCTAAATGTTTTCAACCAACCTAACCAGTGGAGGTTGCTGAAGGAGGACGGCTCCTAATAATGGCGGAAATGGAGTGTAATGGCTGGAATGGTATGGCATCAAACACATGACTCCCTCCCCAATTAAATGTACAGTTGAAGTCGGAAGTTTACACACTTAGGTTGTGGTCATTAAAACATTTTTCAACCACCACAGATTTGTTAAACTATAGTTTTGGCATGACAAGTAATTTTTCCAACAATTATTTACAGTCTGATTATTTCACTTATAATTCACTGTATCACAATTCCAGTGGGGTCAGAAGTTTACATACACTAAGTTGAGTGTGCCTTTAAACAGCTTGGAAAATTCCAGAAAATGAGGTCATGGCTTTAGAAGCTTCTGATAGGCTAATTGACATAATTTGAGTCAAATGGAGGTGTACCTGTGGATGTATTTCAAACCCTACCTTCAAACTCAGTGCCTCTGTGCTTGACATCATGGGAAAATCAAAATAAATCAGCCAAGACCTCAGAAAAAAAATTGTAGACCTCCACAAGTCTGGTTCATCCTTGGGAGCAATTTCCAAACGCCTGAAGGTAGCATGTTCATCTGTACAAACAATAGTACGCACGTATAAACACCATGGGACCACGCAGCATTCATACCGCTCAGGAAGGAGACGCGTTCTGTCTCCTAGAGATGAACGTACTTTGGTGCGAAAAGTGCAAATCAATCCCAGAACAACAACAAAGGACCTTGTGAAGATGCTGGAGAAAAGGGGTACAAAAGTATCTAAATCCACAGTAAAACGAGTCCTATATCGACATAACCTGAAAGGCTGCTCAGCAAGGAAGAAGCCACCGCCAAAACTGCCATAAAAAATCCAGACTACGGTTTGCAACTGCACATGGAGACAAAGATTGTACTTTTTGGAGAAATGTCCTCTGGTCTGATGAAACAAAAATAGAATAGATAGACTTCCCTGGTGCCAACCCGGTGAGCCCAACAGACCTGGCTACCAGAGTCATAGCTCTCTCAGATACTGAGATACCCTCTTTGTGTGAAAGGGAGGATGATGGGACATTCTCTGATGGAGTGAATGGAGCTTTAGTGGCTGGTGTTTTTTTCGAGAGATCTAATTGGATGCTGCCTTTGTCTTGTTTGGTGAGCTGTGAGGATGTTTCCTCCTTGTCTGCTGCCTGCAGGGTCTGTTTTGGCGGGGATGAGTAATGCACTGCCTGCTTCCCCAGTGGGGGGGTTGTTGTCTCAGGGGCTGGGGAAGATTGGGACAGGGGGCTGGGTTTGGGCTGTACTTTGGCCTGCCTACTACCTCCAGAGGGCCTCCGCCTTGGGTATCTCATGCCCTGTGGGGGTCCAGCATTTGTCTCGCAGGGGGCCCCTGGAGCCTCAGGGGCTAGAACATATTTTTCTATTGTGTTGTTGACTGTACGTTTGTTTATCCCATGTGTAACTCTGTGTTGTTGTTTTTGTCGCACTGATTTGCTTTGTATCGGCCAGGTTGCAGTTGTAAATGAGAACTTGTTCTCAACTGGCCTACCTGGTTAAATAAAGGTAAAATAAAAAACGGAGTGGCTACTCACTGTTTATTATCCTGCATAGTCGCTTTACCCCTACCTACATGTACAAATTACCTCGACTAATTATTACCTCGACTAATTACATCGACTCGGTAACCCCTGTATATAGCGTCATTATTGTTATTTTATTGTGTTACTTTAAAAACATTTTTTACGTAAGTTTATTTAGTAAATATTTTCTTATCTCTTTCTTAAAACCGCATTGTTGGTTAAGGGCTTGTAAAGTAAGCATTTCATGGGCTTTATTTTCATTTTATTTAACCAGGCAAATCAGTTTAGAAAATATTGTTATTTACAATGACAGCCTAACCCGGTCAAACCCGGAAGACGCAGTGCCAATTGTGCGCTGCCCTATGGGACTCCCAATCACGGCAGGTTGTGGTACAGCCTGGACTCGAACCAGGGTGTCTGTAGTGACGCATCTAGCGCTGAGATACAGTGCCTTAGACCACTGCACCACTCGGGAG
The DNA here is from genome assembly GCF_016432855.1 of Salvelinus namaycush. Taxonomy (NCBI): domain Eukaryota; kingdom Metazoa; phylum Chordata; class Actinopteri; order Salmoniformes; family Salmonidae; genus Salvelinus; species Salvelinus namaycush. Next base: position 11,522,907 of record NC_052309.1, on the reverse strand, counting down.
GTCTACACATGTTGTGTACGGCACATGTGACAAATAACATTTGAGTTGATTTGATTAACATTTGATGCCTACCGCCGGTAAACCCCATCGAAGAAGAATGGTCTGTTTGGTCTGTTTCGCAAGCGTTCGCGATGTTGCGCCTCCCGGTTTAGAAACTGTGACATTTGGTCAAACTCTATTGTTACAAAAATACTATTCCCCTAATCCCCATCACGAATTACATTCGACGTCACCGAAAACATCATGGCGGGGTAGTGTGTTCATGGGCGCTAAATTTGGAATAAAACGTCAAACATATGGAATATATCTCTAAAAAAGGAATTTAATCACGAGGTTTGTATTTGTATTGATCATGATACGTATTTGGAGAAGAGGAAGTTAGTATTAGCTATATTGCTACATTGCTTTCCTAGGCGTAGAACTTATATTATGCTAATAATAATGCTCTTTCGCCGTTACTATTCTGTTATAACAAATACTAGCTAGCTAGCAAGATAATGCAATTACTTTATCAGATGTCTGTATCTCACTATACGTTTTCTGGTGCAGACTGTGTCACAGTCTCTCTCTGCAGTAGGACAGAATGGTCCGCAGATCCAGGATCAGTGTTAGGCCCAACGTCAGGCCGGCAGGCAGAGGCCCAGCAGCCCCAGCCTCCTCCCAAGACACTCCTCCATCGTCCCAGGCCACCGAGGCTCCTTTCCAGGCAGGAGGCCAGGAGGTGGACACCACCACTACTGCAGTGCCAGAAACCTCCACAGAGTCCACCACACCCAGAGAGTGAGGAAAAGTCTGTCATTAAATCAAATGTATTATAGTCCCTTTTACAGCAACATTTGTCAATGATTAGTTGCTGCTGGCCAGCAGTCAGAGCTGGTTCTGGAGGTTCGTAACCTCTCATAGGATTTATAATTGTTGTATAATTGAGAACTGTTCAAGGTAACATGGGTTATACATGAGTAACTTGCTTCTTTCCCAACAACCATCCACTGACTGTGTGGCTGCTCACGTATTCCTTGATTGTCAGCATTGTTTCTGATCCTTTTGTCTTTTGGTATAGGGATGATAAAGACCCAAATGGTGAGGCTTCCAGTGGCACCCCCTCAGACAGTATTCAAAGGAGGAAGAGGTTCTCTTTCATGCCAAACCTTGGCAAACCCCGGGCGGCTGCAACCCCGGCCCTCACCCTCTCCTCCCCCCGGACCTCCAAGTGCCCTGTGAGAGCGGGCACTGAGACCCCAGCCACTGAGGCTCCAGGGGCCCCCAGCGAGACAGATGCTGGACCCCCACAGGGCATGAGATACCCAAGGCGGAGGCCCTCTGGAGGTAGTAGGCAGGCCAAAGTACAGCCCAAACCCAGCCCCCTGTCCCCATCTTCCCCAGCCCCTGAGACAACAACCCCCCCACTGGGGAAGCAGGCAGTGCATTACTCATCCCCGTCAAAACAGACCCTGCAGGCAGCAAACAAGGAGGAAACATCCTCACAGCTCACCAAACAAGACAAAGGCAGCATCCAATTAGATCTCTCGAAAAAAAACACCAGCCATTAAAGCTCCATTCACTCCATCAGAGAATGTCTCATCATCCTCCCTTTCACACAAAGAGGGTATCTCAGTATCTGAGAGAGCTATGACTCTGGTAGCCAGGTCTGTTGGGCTCACCAGGTTGGCACCAGGGAAGTCCAGGCTTAGCAGGTTCCTGAATGACCCAACGGACCTGCAGAGGCTGGCCAAGGCCCGGCAGCTCAGAGAACTGCTGAGACAGGAGATGAACAAGGAAAAGGTGAGATTGGTTTCAGTCTCACTGATTTTCTTTAGTTCAGAGATTAAGGCTTGATAATGTAATCTTGTGAAGCTAACCCATGACGCATGTTTGATAGCACAGACTCTGCAGAGCATGTAGGATTATTATTGCAAATTGATAGGTTAAGCGAAGCACTTAGTGTACCTCCAACACATACAGTTGAAGTCGGAAGTTTACATACACTTAGGTTGGAGTCATTAAAACTCGTTTTTCAACCACTCCACAGATTTCTTGTTATAACAAACTATAGTTTTGGCAAGTCGGTTAGGACATCTACTTTGTGCATGACACAAGTAATTTTTCCAACAATTGTTTACAGACAGATTATTTCACTTATAATTCACTGTTTCACAATTCCAGTGGGTCAGAAGTTTACATACACTAAGTTGACTGTGCCTTTAAGTAGCTTGGAAAATTCCAGAAAATTATGTCATAGCTTTAGAAGCTTCTGATAGGCTAATTGACGCCTAAAGGTACCACGTTCATCTCTACAAACAATAGTACGCAAGTATAAACACCATGGGACCACGCAGCCGTCATACCGCTCAGGAAGGAGACGCGTTCTGTCTCCTAGAGATGAACGTACTTTGGTGCGAAAAGTGCAAATCAATCCCAGAACAACAGCAAAGGACCTTGTGAAGATGCTGGAGGAAACAGGTACAAAAGTATCTATATCCACAGTAAAACGAGTCGTATATCGACACTGCTCCAAAACCGTCATCAAAAATCCAGACTACGGTTTGCAACTGCACATGGGGACAAAGATTGTACTTTTTGGAGAAATGTCCTCTGGTCTGATGAAACAAAAATAGAACTGTTTGGCCATAATGACCATCGTTATGTTTGGAGTAAAAAGGGGGAGGCTTGCAAGCCGAAGAATACCATCACAACCGTGAAGCACATGGATGGAAGCATCATGTTGTGGGAGTGCTTTGCTGCAGGAGGGAGTGGTGCACTTCACAAAATAGTTACTATGATGAGGAAGGAAAATTATGTGGATATATTGAAGCAACATTTCAAGACATAAGTCAGGAAGTTAGAGCTTGGTCGCAAATGTGTCTTCCAAATGGACAATGACCCCAAGCATACTTCCAAAGTTGTGTCAAAATGGCTTAAGGACAACAAAGTCAAGGTATTGGAGTGGCCATCACAAAGCCCTCACCTCAATCCTACAGAAAATGTGTTGGCAGAACTGAAAAAGTGTGTGCGAGCAAGGGGGCCTACAAACCTGACTCAGCTACACCAGCTCTTTCAGGAGGAATGGGCCAAAATTCACCCAACTTATTGTGGGAAGCTTGTGGAAGGCTACCTGAAACGTTTGACCCAAGTTAAACAATTTAAAGGCAAAACACTCAATTAGTATTTGGTAGCATGTAAACTTCTGACCCACTGGGAATGTGATGAAAGAAATAAAAGCTGAAATAAATCATTCTCTTTACTATTATTCTGACATTTCACATTCTTAAAATTAAAGTGGTGATCCTAACTGACCTAAGACAGACTTTTCACTAGGATTAAATGTCAGGAATTGTGAAAAACTGAGTATAAATGTATTTGGCTAAGGTGTATGGAAGCTTCCGACTTCAACTATACTATGTCTATATTAGGGATAGGCAATTTTGATGGGGGTGGGGCCACAAAAAAACAGAACTCATCATGAGGGGCTGCAGTGGAAAAGAGAATATGTTTTAAAGTAAATTTCCTGCAATTCTACACATTTTGCCATAGTGTGGAGGTAAATGTTAGCAGTTCTTAATTTGATAACTGATGATCAATGGGCCACACCCCGTTTGGTAATTCGACCATGCTTAGTACAGGTTTAGATTGCTGGCCGCTAGACTAATTTACCAATAAATTTTTTTTTTTGCTGACATGGGCTAATTGAGTGACTGCTGATGCACAACCCCGACTGAGTCCCCCCTGACAGCTTTAGTTCATATAAGGGAATCAGTCAATTGAAATCAATTCATTAGTCGCTAATCTATGGATTTCACATGAATGGGAATACAGCTATGCATCAGTTGGTCACAGATACCTTAAAAAGGTAAGATTGTGGATTAGAGGTCGACCGATTATGATTTTTCCACGCCGATACCGATGCCGATTATTGGAGGACAAAAAAGCCGATACCGATTAATCGGCCGATTTAAAACAAATAAATATATGTATTTATATATATATATATATATATCATACACAGACACACACATTTTTGTAATAATGACAATTGCAACAATACTGAATGAACAATGAACACTTATTTTAACCTAATATAATACATAAATATAATCTATTTAGTCTCAAATAACATGAGAACATATGTTAAAATGAACCACCAGCTTTCATGGGTCTTCAATATTCCCAGTTAAGAAGTTTTGGGTTGTAGTGCAGAAAGCAGAGCTTGTCTGCATGGTCCCCTGTCAGTCTGCTCCTCCGCGAAACACAGACCTTATTTGAAGTAGATCAAGACATTCTCTCTGGAAGACATGAACGGTAAAATAACGAAGGAACCCCTTTCAAGTTCAGTCCCAAGTTATCACAGGAATTATAACGCGTCGACTATTTCTCTCTAAGCCATATACCTTTGACTAATCCGGAAACTATCACCTCGAAAACAAAACGTTTATTCCGTTCCGTATTTTATCTAACGGGTGGCATCCATGAGTCTAAATATTCCTGTTACATTGCACAACCTTCAATGTTATGTCTTAATTACGTAAAATTCTGGCAAATTAGTTCGCAAAGAGCCAGGCGGCCCAAACTGTTGCATATACCCTGACTCTGCGTGCAATGAACGCAAGAGAAATGACACAATTTCACCTGGTTAATATTGCTTGCTAACCTGGATTTCTTTTAGGTAAATATGCAGGTTTAAAAATATATACTTGTGTATTGATTTTAAGAAAGGCATTGATGTTTATGGTTAAGTACACATTGGAGCAATGACAGTCATTGATTGATTGTTTTTTATAAAATAAGTTTAATGCTAGCTAGCAATTTACCTTAGCTTACTGCATTCGCGTAACAGACAGGCTCCTCGTGGAGTGCAATGTAATCAGGTGTCAAACTCATTCCACGGAGGGCCGAGTGTCTGCGGGTTTTCGCTCCTCCCTTGTACTTGATTGATGAATTAACATCACTAATTAGTTAGGAACTCCCCACACCTGGTTGTCTAGGGCTTTATTGAAAGGAAAAACCAAAAACCTGCAGACACTAGGCCCTCCGTGGAATGAGTTTGACACCCCTGTGTTAGAGCATTGGACTAGTTAACTGTAAGGTTGCAAGATTGGATCCCCCGAGCTGACAAGGTTAAAAATCTGTCGAGGCAGAACGTTCCTAGGCCGTCATTGAAAATAAGAATGTGTTCTTAACTGACTTGCCTAGTTAAATAAAGAATAAATAAAGGTGTAAAAAAAAAAAGAAAAAAAGGCAAATCGGCGCCCAAAAATACCGATTTCCGATTGTTATGAAAACTTGAAATCGGCCCCGATTAATCGGCCATTCCGATTAATCGGTCGACCTCTAGTGTGGATAGCGTTGCACATTTTGGGGAATATTCAGAGATGGAAACTTTCCGTGGGAATTAACGGAAATATATGCAAATTAATATTACTACCATTTAAATGTAGATGTTTTTTGTATTGGATATATTTACCATATCATATGGAGACAGAAACATAAACCTTTTACCTTATTATAAGTAGACATAATTGCAAATGATTAAACCCTCCAATAAAAAAAAAAATCCTTAATTAAATGAGTTGACTCTTCACATGGGATGATTTCACTGAACAAAAAAAAGGGAATATTGAATGATCCCCAATGATCCATCGCATCTCCCAAAAATGTTTTCAACATACATCTGTAAAATGATAGTCTAGAAACTAAAGCTTTGGTTGTCTTCCTTCAATGCCCACCTCTTGAACATCAGACTCTGAGGCCTCATCTTCACTGTCACTTTCCAACCTTGTTGAGGATGGCTCGTTGTCAGGCTCAAAAAGCCTCACATTTTCCCGGATGGCCACCAATTTTTCAACCCTTGTATTGTATTGGTCAGCCTGTTGCTTTGGTGTGTGTGTTCCCAAACAAGGACCAGTTGCGCTCTGAGGCGGGGGGATTTGGAGACAACAGGGGAAAGAGCCTCAGATCCACAAAGTCCCTTCCACCAGGTGGCTGATGAGATATGTTGGCACGACTGCCATATTGCAACTCCATCCCAAAGCCCTTGCTTGGAAGTGTACTTCGTCATACTGCCAAGAACCTTGCCCTCATCCAGGCCAAGGTGGCGAGACACGGTAGTGATGACACCATAGGCCTTGTTGATCTCTGCACCAGACAGGATGCTCTTGCTAGCATACTTGGGGTCCAACATGTACGCTGCGGCGTGTATGGGCTTCAGGCAGAAGTCTTCATGCTTTTTGATGTATTTCAGAACTGCAGTTTCCTCTGCTTGGAGCAACCGTGAAGTGGGCAAGGCAGTACGGATTTCTTCTCTTACATCTGTAAGCAGAGTCTGAACATCAGACAGGATGGCATTGTCTTCCTCAATCCGTGCAATGGCTACTGCTATAGGTTTCAGGAGTTTCAGGCTGCTTACCACTCTCCCAAAATACATCATCCAGGAGGATCCTCTTGATGGGGCTGTTCAATATCGGCAGACTGTGATATAGCCATTTCTTGGAGAGACTCCTTCCCCTCCAGGAGACTGTCAACCATGATGACAACACCACCCCAACAGGTGTTGCTGGGCAGCTTCAATGTGGTGCTCTTATTCTTCTCACTTTGCTTGGTGAGGTAGATTGATGCAAAACTTGATGACCCGTCACATACCTAACCATTTCCTTGGCTCTCTTGTAGAGTGTATCCATTGTTTTCAGTGCCATGATGTCCTTGAGGAGCAGATTCAATGCATGAGCAGCACAGCCAATGGGTGTGACGTGAGGGTAGGACTCCTCCACTTTAGACCAAGCAGCCTTCATGTTCGCAGCATTGTCTGTCACCAGTGCAAATACCTTCTGTGGTCCAAGGTCATTGATGACTGCCTTCAGCTCATCTGCAATGTAGAGACCGGTGTGTCTGTTGTCCCTTGTGTCTGTGCTCTTGTAGAATACTGGTTGAGAGGTGGAGATGATGTAGTTAATTATTCCTTTCCCACGAACATTCGACCACCCATCAGAGATGATTGCAATACAGTCTGCTTTCTCTATGATTTGCTTGACCTTCACTTTAACTCTGTTGAACTCTGCATCCAGTAATTGAGTATATAAATCATGTCTGGTTGAAGGGGTGTATGCTGGGCGAAGAACATTCAGAAATCTCTTCCATTACACATTGCCTGTGAGCATCAGGGGTGAACCAGTTGCATATACAGCTCGAGCAAGACATTCATCAGCATTTCTCTGACTAAGTTCCTCCTCTAGTCAAAAAAACGTCTGATTCCAGGAGGACCATGAGCTGTTGCTATCGATAAGGTGTCTGATTCATCATTTTCACCTCGAATAGAAGTAGAGGGACTTTTGTCAGAGGTTTCTTATTGTAAGCGCTGAGGGAACTTTATGCACTTGGCCAGATGATTCTGCATCTTTGTTGCATTCTTAACATATGATTTGGCACAGTATTTGCAAATGTACACAGCTTTTCCTTCTACATTAGCTGCAGTGAAATGTCTCCACACATCAGATAGTGCCCGTGGCATTTTCCTGTAAAGATTAGGAAAAAAATAGGAATAAAAACAACAAATACAATTCCATGTAAAGATAAATAGTTAAGCAGTTAGATGAAACATCTCATTTTTAAGATACATGTTTTAAAATGAAACATGTATGGATGAATTTAAGCAAAATTCCCAAAACTCCCAGGGCTTAACTTCCCATGGAAAATGTACGGAAAATTCTGGAAATTTACCGGAAAGTTTCCGACCTTTTGCAACCCTAGGTGTGGATCAGAAAACCAGTCAGTATCTGCTGTGACCACCATTTTCCTCATGCACCACGACATATCTCCTTCGCATAGAGTTGATCAGGCTGTTGATTGTGGCCTGTAGGAATGTTGTCCCACTTCTCTTTAATGACTGTGAGAAGTTGCTGGATATTGGTGGGAACTGGAACACGCTGTCGTATACGTTGATCCACAGCATCCCAAACATGCTCAATAGGTGACATGTCTGTTGACTATGCAGGCCATGGAAGAACTGGGACATTTTCAGCCTCCAGGAATTGTGTACACATCCTTGTGACATGGACTGTGAATTATCATGCTGAAACATGAGGTGATGGCGGCGGATGAATGGCATGACAAAGGGCCTCAGGTTCTCGGCACGGTATCTCTGTGCATTCAAATTGCCATCAATAAAATGCAATGGTGTTCGTTGTCCATAGCTTATGCCTGCCCATACCATAACCCCATGGGGCACTCTGTTCACAACGGTGACATCAGCAAACCACTTGGCCACACAACACCATACACGTGGTCTGCGGTTGTGAGGCCGGTTATACGTACTGCCAAATTCTTTAAAACAACATTGGAGGTGGCTTATGGTAGAGAAATGAACATTAAATTATCTGGCAACAGCTCTGGTGGATGTTTCTGCAGTAAGCATGCCAATTGCAAGCTCCCTCAAAACTTGACATCTGAGGCATTGAGTTGTGCGACAAAACTGCACATTTTAGAGGGGCCTTTTTATTGTCCCCAGCACAAGGTGCACCTGTGTGTGTAATGATCATGCTGTTTAATCAGCTTCTTGATATGCCACACCTGTCAAGTGGATGGATTCTCTTGGCAAAGGAGAAATACTCACTAACAGGGATGTAAACACATTTCTGCACCAAATTTGAGAGAAAGAATATTTTTGTGTGTGTGAAAAATTTCTGGGATCTTTTACAGTATTACAGGAAAACAGAAAGGAAAACGCCTTACACTGCCTGGATGCCTGATGAAGACCTAAGGGTCGAAACTTTGTTACAATAAAATCACCTGGGAGCATGTGCAGCAGTGTGTGCCATTTTTCCTTTCTGTTTTCCATGAGTTTGCCTAAAACTCCAGCACCTGCGGAAAGTACCTGGATGTGCATATGTTGTTCAGCTTTTGGACATCTTTTATGTAAACAAAATTTGTGCACAACATTTGAGAGAAATATGTTTTTGGGCATATGGAAAATTGGGATCTTTTATTACAGCTCATGAAACATGGGACCAACACTTTACATGTTGCGCTTCTCTTTTTGTTCAGTGTTGCCCATCCCTGGTCTATATAAACTCAGCAAAAAAAGAAACGTCCTCTCACTGTCAACTGCATTTATTTTCAGCAAACTTAGCATGTGTTAATATTTGTATGAACATAACAAGATTCAACAACTGAGACACAAACTGAACAAGTTCCACAGACATGTGACTAACAGAAATGGAATAATGTGTCCCTGAACAAAGGGGGGGTCAAAATCAAAAGTAACAGTCAGTATCTGGTGTGGCTACCAGCTGGATTAAGTACGGCAGTGCATCTCCTCATGGACTGCACCAGATTTGCCAGTTCTTGTTGTGAGATGTTACCCCACTCTTCCACCAAGGTACCTGCAAGATCCCAGACATTTCTAGGGGGAATGGCCCTAGCCCTCACCCTCCGATCCTACAGGTCCCAGACATGCTCAATGGGATTGAGATCAGGGCCCTTCGCTGGCCATGGCAGGACACAGACATTCCTGTCTTGCAGGAAATCACGCACAAAACGAGCAGTATGGCTAGTGGCGTTGTCATGCTGGAGGGTCATGTCAGGATGAGCCTGCAGGAAGGGTACCACATGAGGGAGGAGGATGTCTTCCCTGTAACGCACAGCGTTGAGATTGCCTGAAATGACAACAAGCTCAGTCCGATGATGCTGTGACACACCGCCCCAGACCATGACGGACCCTCCACCTCCAAATCGATCCCGCTCCAGAGTTCAGGCCTCGGTGTAACGCTCATTCCTTCAACGATAAACGCGAATCCGACCATCACCCCTGGTGAGACAAAACCCTGACTTGTCAGTGAAGAGCACTTTTTGCCAGTCCTGTCTGGTCCAGCGACGGTGGGTTTGTGCCCATAGGCGACGTTGTTGCCGGTGAGGACCTGCCTTACAACAGGCCTACAAGCCCTCAGTCCAGCCTCTCTCAGCCTATTGCGGACAGTCTGAGCACTGATGAAGGGATTGTGCATTCCTGGTGTAACTCGGGCAGTTGTTCCCATCTTGTACCTGTCCCGCAGGTGTGATGTTCTGATGTACCGATCCTGTGCAGGTGTTGTTACATTTGGTCTACCACTGCGAGGACGATCAGCTGTCCATCCTGTCTCCCTGTAGTGCTGTCTTAGGCGTCTCACAGTAAGGACATTGCAATTTATTGCCCAGGCCACATCTGCAGTCCTCATGCCTCCTTGCAGCATGCCTAAGGCATGTTCACGCAGATAAGCAGGGACCCTGGGCAGCTTTCTTTTGGTGTATTTCAGAGTCAGTAGAAAGGCCTCTTTAGTGTCCTAAGTTTTCATAACTGTGACCTTAATTACCTACTGTTAGTGTCTTAACGACCATTCCACAGGGACGTTTCTTTTTTTGCTGAGTTTAGTAGCCTAGAGATTCTCAGTTAAATCAGTGGTTGCTGTCACTATTTCCAGATGCTAGATGGCAGCAAAGTAATCTGTCAAGATAATAATAATCATATAATGTATACATTTTAAAGATATCTCTTTATTGCTCCACTGAATATAACCGTGTAATGTTTTCAATGTGCAGAAACTGAGGAAAGCCAAGGTGTGTTTGAGTGAATATACGCTGGATCCCTCTAAAATGACCATGAGAGATCTCCTATACTACCTGCCTGATACCAACCCCATGACGTAAGGTTATATATAGGCTTCCTTCCGTGTGGGTTCTATACAGTATAATCTGTGTTAAGAGGGTTTTTCTGAGCCCTAAGATCCCTGTGTTGTGTGTTCCTACCAGGTCCTATCTAGAAGAGGAACAGATGGAGAACCAGACTGTTCTGCCTCTCACCCCCCCAAGAGAAGAGTAAGTAGGCAGATTACAATGGAAGTGGAATGGATCACACAATATAAAGAGGTGTGCTTTGCTGTTTAACCCAACTTAAACTACCATCTCTGTCCCCCACAGGTCACCTGCGAGGCCCCCAACGCCAGAGGCCCCGGCTGAGACAGCAAGCCAGAGGGATGAAGATGAGGATGATGATGACGCTAACGATGGGGTGATTGTGCCGCGAGTGAGGGTGGCAGAGGACGGGTCTCTGATCATCGATGAGGAGAGGTCCGTGTTTAAATAAGCTTTCTACGGTTCCTTTTGACTTCAATAGCCACTTGCCCGTTATCATGACTAATCAGTGTGAGCCATGTTACCTGACTTGGTGTGGGTGTGTCCTCCAGTTTGACGGTAGAGGTCCTGAGGCAGAAAGGGCCAAATCCAGCTGATGATGGAGACCCAATCTTTGAGCGTGGCTCCACAACCACCTACTCTAGCTTTAGGAACGGGACACACGTCAAACCCTGGTCCAACAAAGGTACAGTATGACAACCACTTGGTATCTGATGTGTACTCCCACATCATGCACAACTAGGCAATCTGCATTTGTTTCTGCACATTGAAACCAAAAGTCTTACTTAAACCAAATGTGTGTGTTTCATCAGAGACAGACATGTTCTTCCTGGCTATCAATATGGTGGGAACAGACTTCTCTATGATTGGACAGCTGTTTCCTCACCGCGGTCGCATTGAGATCAAGGTATATATTTCCTGTATACGCTATGATAGTCTCAATATTTCCTGTATACAATAGAATATTCTAATTATTAGCCTCATAAGAAATCACTGATATTCTTAAGATATTTGCTTTACTCATCAAATACTGTAGGTTGGGCTGTATCACTTTAAAACTGTACTAGGCATGGTTGTGTTACTGCAGGTTTATCATTTGGTCTCCTGGTTTTTTATCTTTCAGAACAAGTTCAAGAAAGAGGAGAGAGCAAACAGCTGGAGGATAGACAAGGCCTTCAGTAATTTTGGAAAACTATTTTATCAGAAGCATATTACTATACTTAGTCATTATAGATGGGATTGGGGAATCAAACGCATTATGGTATTTTCTCTGTTCAGAGGAGAAGCGTAGGCTGGATCTGGAGTTCTTCACAAGCCTCTTGGAGAAGATCTTGGGCATCGAGGCGAAGAGTAACAAAAACAACAAGTCCCCCACGGAGAAGAAAGTGATCAAGAAAAATAAGAGAAAACCAAAAGGTAACTAAGATACATTTCCTTGTCTACTTCGTATTGGTCGTGTAGGGAGTTCCACGACAAGTCAATGCCTGAATTTCTCAGAGTGGATTTGCTATGTGTTGCATCTCATATGGCATCTCTCACCCATGTTATCTGGTGAAAGTGATGTGATTTCTTGGTCATAGTTCATATTAAGAGGGTAGTAATGTCTTCAGCCTCACTCACTAGCCATCCTTGCGTTCTGTATGGGTTTCAATATCTCTCTGCTCTCTGTCCATCAGAAAAGAAAGCAGCGAATCAGCTGAGTGACGTGGAGGAGAAGAGGTCAGATGCGGAGATGGACAGCGACGAGGTGGAGGGAGAGAATGAGAACGTCTCTAACGTAGGGAACACACCTGCCGCTGACTCCACCACCCCCAAGAGAAAACGCAAAAGGAAGGATGGAGGAGAGTCCTCCCCTAAAAAAGCAATGTATGGAAAGAAAAAGAAGAGCAGCAACCTGATAACAAGTGATCAAGGTGCAGTAGAACCACCATGACTTCAGCAGTGCTTTTCACAGTAGCCATATAACTCAATTAAAATACACAATATCTAGTAACTAAGGATCTTGTCTTATTTACTGACATTGTTGTGTCCTCTGCTTCCTCAGAAGAGGCTGGAGTACCGGAAGGTGAAGTACCTGAGGACCAGTCACCTGCTGAAAGGTAACATGTGCAGTTTGGAAACAATTTCACTATAGGATAGGAAACAAGTGTTACGTGCTGAGATATCTCTATAATGTATTTTTGTATTAGTTCAAAGCAAGCGGAAGTGCCAGTGGAAGGAGACAAGGGTCATGTGGAGATCAAACCAGCCCAGCTGTCCCGTGGTCGACCCCAGAGACCTCTCCCTAACCTGGGGAGGAAGTGGGGCCAGAGAGGCCTGCATCCCAAGACCAAGCCTAAAGATAAAGATGGGCCCACACCTGTGGAGGAGGAGAACACTGAAGAAGGAGTTTCTAAGGAACAGGTTGGTCTTTGTGTTGGGAGGAAAACCTAATTTAAGACAGCAAATAGAGCTTATATTCTCGTCAACATCATCGTGGATAGAAATGTTCCTGTGGTCATATAATGTTTCAGGGCGGCAGATAGCTTAGCGGTTAGAGTGTTGGGCTAGTAACCCTTGAGCAAGACATTTAACCCTAATATGCTCCAGGAGCTCCGTACTACTATGGCTGACCCTGTAAAACAACCCATTTCCCTGCACCTATCTGGTGTATGTGACAATAAAACATATAAACTGAGTGTACACAACGTTAAGAAGACCTTCCTAATATTGAGTTGCACCCCTTTAGCCGTCAGAACAGCCTCAATTCATAAGGGGATTGGACTACAAGGTGTCGACAGCGTTCCACAGGGATGCTGGCCCATGTTGACTCCAATGCTTCCCACAGTTGTTTCAAATTGGCTGGATGTCCTTTGGGTGGTGGACCATTGTTGATACACACGGGAAGCTGTTGAGTGTGAAAAACCCAGCAGTGTTGCAGTTCTTGACCCATAACCGGTGTGCCTGGCACCTTCTACCATACCTCATTCAAAGGCACTTCAATCTTTTGTCTTGCCCATTCACCCTCTAAATGGAACACATACACAATACATGTCTCAATTGTCTCAAGGCTTAAAAATCATTCTTTAATAACCTTTTAAAGATCTGACCCTTTTTTTACATTTTCGCCTAAAATGACATACCCAAATCTAACTGCCTGTAGCTCACGACCTGAAGCAGGGATATGCATATTCTTGATACCATTTGAAAGGAAACACTTTGAAGTTTGTGGAAATGTGAAATTAATGGAGGAGAATATAACACATTAGATCTGTTAAAAGATAATGCAAACAAGAAACATGCACTTTCAATTTTTTCCCCATCATTTTGAAATGCAAGAGAAAGGCCATAATATCATATAGGAGTTTAGGAGCAATTTAGATTTTGGCCACCAGATGACAGCAGTGTGTGTGCAAAGTTGTGCAATACTGCACAATATTTTCTGTCAAGTCTGGCCAAATTGGTCAATTGATACATCTTCAAGTACATAACTATAGAGAACATACAAAAATTAAGTTTACACACTCCCAGGAATGTCATACATGATGGATCATTAGCTTCCCTATAGAAAAAACACATCTAGATGGCGGGGTGGGTGTGGAGCCGAAGACAGCAGTGGGGTCAAACTGCAGAACCCAGTCCCTACATTTGAAAATAAAAAATATATTTTATCAAACAAAACTATCTTTGGGACACTCAGAATGATAAATCAGAGCAAGATTACTGAATGTAAGTACATTACTTACCTTCAGAGGTGAATGTATCAAACCAGTTGCCGTGATAAAGTTTTTTGTTGTTGTGCACTCTCCTCAAACAATAACATGGCATTTCACTGTAATAGCTACCCGTACTGTAAATTGGACAGTGCAGTTAGATGAACAAGAATTTAAGTTTGCTGTTACTTACAACATCATTCTAGTCACATTAGCGCACGTTAGCAACAACCATCACGGTATAGGGACACCGATCCTACGGGATCTTTAAGAGGTTTTAACATGTCTTCTCCCCTTCATCTACACTGATTGAAGTGGATTTAACAAGTGACATCAATAAGGGATCATAGGTTTCACCTGGATTCACCTGGTCAGTTTATATCATGGAGGCAGCTCTGCAGAGTCGTCACTAGCTGGCACAGCCACAGTCATAAAATCTGATTTTAAACCTAACCTTAACCACACTGCTAACCCTAATGCCTAACCTTAAATTAAGACCATAAAGCTAATTTTTGTTTTAATGAAATGTAGCAATATAGCCAATTTTGACATTACAGCTCACACACAATTGTTTATTTTCCTTATTAATTTAAACCATTTGTAACATTCTATCAACTCGGATAGTACTGTCCAACCTCTACTTTAACTCACTTTCAGGTTGATAAAGCTGCTTCGTCGAAAGTCAGTCAAAAGAAGAAGAAGAAAGCTGGTGATGTCTCTTCATCTGAGGAAGAGGAGGAAGAAGCCAACGATAAACCCATCAAATCCACCAGGTAGGTACAGTTGAAGTCGGAAGTTTACATACACTTAAGTTGGAGTCATTAAAACTAGTTTTTCAACCACTCCAAAAATTTCTTGTTAACAAACTATAGTTTGGCAAATTGGTTAGGACATCTAATGTGAGCATGACAACAATTGTTTACAGACAGATTATTTCACTTATAATTCACTGTATCACAATTCCAGTGGGTCAGAAGTTTACATACACTAAGTTGACTGCCTTAAAACAGCTTGGAAAATTCCAGAAAATTATGTCATGGCTTTAGAAGCTTCTGACAGGCTAATTAACATAATTTTACTCAATTGGAGGTGTACCTGTGGATGTATTTCAAGGCCTACCTTCAAACTCAGTGCCTGTTTGCTTGACATCATGGGAAAATCGAAAGAAATCAGCCAAGACCTCAGAAAACAAATTGCAGACAAGTCTGGTTCATCCTTGGAAGCAATTTCCAAATGCCTGAAGGTACCACTTTCATCTGTACAAACAATAGTACGCAAGTATAAACACCATGGGACCACGCAGCCGTCATACCGCTCAGGAAGGAGACGCGTTCTGTCTCCTAGAGATGAAAGTACTTTGGTGCGAAAGGTGCAAATCAATCCCAGAACAACAGCAAAGGACCCTGTGAAGATGCTGGAGGAAACCGGTATAAAAGTATCTATAACCACAGTAAAACGAGTCCTATATCGACATAACCTGAAAGGCCGCTCAGCAAGGAAGAAGCAACTGCTCCAAAACCGCCATAAATAAGCCAGACTACGGTTTGCAACTGCACATGGGGACAAAGATCATACTTTTTTGAGAAATGTCCTCTGGTCTGATGAAACAAAAATAGAACTGTTTGGCCATAATTACCATCGTTATGTTTGGAGGAAAAATGGGGAGACTTGCAAGCCAAAGAACACCATCCCAAACGTGAAGCACGGGGATGGCAGCATCATGTTGTGGGGATGAATTGCTGCAGGAGGGACTGGTGCACTTCACAAAATAGATGGCATCATGAGGTAGGAAAATTATGTGGATATTTTGAAGCAACATCTCAAGACATCAGTCAGGAAGTTAAAGCTTTGTCACAAATGTGTCTTCCAAATGGACAATGACCCCAAGCATACTTCCAAAGTTGTGGCAAAATGGCTTAAGGACAACAAAGTCAAGGTATTGGAGTGGCCATCACAAAGCCCTGACCTCAATCCTATAGAAAATGTGTGGGCAGAACTGAAAAAGCACATGCAAGCAAGGAGGCCTACAAAACTGACTCAGTTACACCAGCTCTGTCAGGAGGAATGGGCCAAAATTCACCCAACTTATTGTGGGAAGCTTGTGGAAGGCTACCTGAAACGTTTGACCCAAGTTTAACAATTTAAAGGCAATGCTACCAAAAACTAATTGAGTGTATGTAAACTTCTGACCCACTGGGAATGTGATGAAAGAAATAAAAGCTGAAATAAATCATTCTCTTCTATTATTCTGACATTTCACATTCTTAAAATAAAGTGGCGATCTTAACTGACCTAAGACAGGGAATTTTTACTATGATTCAATGTCCGGAATTGTGAAAAACGGAGTTTAAATGTATTTGGCTAAGGTGTATGTAAACTTCCGACTTCAACTGTGTGTGTATATATATATATATACACACACACACTGAAGAAGGTCACAGCTATGAATTGTAGTGCACAATCTAACTGTTTGTTTGTGTATTTCAGGTATGGTAGAATACCCCAAAAGACACAGCTCCTGAATTACCCTGCAAAGGAGGAGGGGGACTCGCCGTCTGACTCTGCCCCCGCTCCTGCCTCAAACGGACAAAATGTGTTTCCCTATACGTCAGGAGTATTCAACCGGGGGTACTGCAGGGGGTCCACATAAAAAATTATAAATAAACTGGATTTTTAAATATATATTTTTTATGAATATGTTTTTTTATGTCAACTTTATTTCTCAACTCCTAATATTGAGCCAATTACACTCATTGGAGTCAGTTACACTCACTGAGTCAGTTACACTCACTGGAGTCAATTACACTCACTGGAGTCAATTACACTCACTGGAGTCAGTTACACTCATTGGAGTCAGTTACACTCACTGGAGTAACTGACATGTGCTTTTTCAAAGTCTCTGCTAATAGGCTACCAGTCAGTAGGCTACCAGTCAATAGGCTACCAGTCAATAGGCTACCAGTCAATAGGCTACCAGTCAGTAGGCTACCAGTCAATAGGCTACCAGTCAATAGGCTACCAGTCAGTAGGCTACCAGTCAATAGGCTACCAGTCAATAGGCTACCAGTCAATAGGCTACCAGTCAATAGGCTACCAGTCAGTAGGCTACCAGTCAGTAGGCTACCAGTCAATAGACTACCAGTCAATAAGCTACCAGTCAATAGGCTACCAGTCAATAGGCTACCACTCAATAGGCTACCACTCAATAGGCTACCAGTGTGGCAAGTGCTGCTGGTGTTCTTTTTTTTTGCCAGCACATTGCTAACCTCTGTTTTAAACAGCTGCTTCTGGCAGAAATGTGTCTGGAGGTACTTTTCTAGCTAAAAGGTTGGAGTTTGGACCTACTGTATAATTCCTCTTCCAGTTATTATGTGGGGAGGTCAAAATAGTTTTTCATTGTCTACCAAATCTATTCATTTTTAAATGTTGATTACTTCTCCTTGCCATTATCATTCACCTAATGATAAGACAAGACGTGAAAAAATATGCTTTTGCTAATGTATGATGGCAAGAAAAGGTTGAAGACCCCTCCTATATAGTGCCTTGGAAAGTATTCGGACCCCTTGACTTTTTCCACATTATGTTACGTTACAACCTTATTCTAAAATGTATTAAATCATTTTTTCCCATCATCAATCTACACAGACTACCCCATAATGAAAATCAAAACAGGTTTTTAGAAATGTTCTACAAATTTAATATCACATTTACATAAGTATTCAGACCCTTTACTCAGTACTTTGTTGAAGCACCTTTGGCAGCGAAAACAGCCTTGAGTCTTCTTGGGTATGACGCTACAAGCTTGGCACACCTGTATTTGTGGAGTTTCTCCCATTCTTCTCTGCAGATCCTCTCAAGGTCTGTCAGGTTGGATGGGGAGCGTTGCTGCACGGCTATTTCCAGGTCTCTCCAGAGATGTTTGATCGGGTTCAAGTCCAGACTCTGGCTGAGCCACTCAAGGCCATTCAGAGACCTGTCCACTCCTGCGTTGTCTTGGCTGTGTGCTTAGGGTCGTTGTCCTGTTGGAAGGTGAACCTTCGCCCCAGTCTGAGGTCCTGAGAGCAGGACCGTTCTGGAGCAGGTTTTCATCAAGGATCTCTCTGTACTTTGCTCCATTCATGTTTCCCTCGATCCTAACTAATCTCCCAGTCCCTCCCAGCCACCACCATGCTTTACTGTAGGGATGGTATTGGCCAGGTGATGAGCAGTGCCTGGTTTCTTCCTGATGTGACGCTGGGCATTCAGGCCAAAGAGTTCAGTCTTGGTCTCATCAGACCAGAGAATCTTGTTTCTCATGGTCTGAGAGTCCTTTAGGTCCTTTTTGGCTAACTCCAAGCAGGCTGTCATGTGCCTTTTACTGAGGAGTGGCTTCTGTCTAGCCAATCTACCATAATGGCCTGATTGGTGGAGTGCTGCAGAGATGGTTGTCCTTCTGGAAAGTTCTCCCATCTCAACAGAGGAACTCTTGAGCTCAGTCGGAGTGACCTTCGGATTCTTGGTCATCTCCCTGACCAATGCCCTTCTCCCCCAGTTGCTCAGTTTGGCCGGGCGGCCAGCTCTAGGAACTCTTGGTGGTTCCAAACTTCTTCCATTTAAGAATGATGGAAGCCACTTTGTTCTTGGGGACCTTCAATGCTGCAGAAATGTTTTGGTACCCTTCCCCATATTTATGCCTTCGACACAATCCTGTCTCTGAGCTCTACGGACAATTCCTTCAACCTCGTGGCTTGGTTTTTGCTCTGACATGGATGATACATGTTAACAGGATGCACCTGCGCTCAATTTCGAGTTTCATAGCAAAGGGTCTGAATACTTATGTAAATATGGTATTTCTGTTTATTATTTTTAATAAATGTGAGAAAAAAATTCTAAAAACTGTTTTTGCTTTGTCATTATGGGGTATTGTGTGTAGATTGAAGATTGTTTTATATATCTTTTTTATCCATTTTAGAATAAGGCTGTAACGTAACAAAATGTGGAACAAGTCAAGCGGTCAGAATACTTTCCCGAATACGCTGTACATCACAACCATCCCTGCTTCAGCCATGTTGTTATACTATGTTTTGTCATAATATCACATTTGATTTATATAGCACTTTCCACAAGGCCTCAGTGTTATATTAAGGTCACTGGGTCAAGCACCCACCTGGTTCAAACACTTCAGCTATTTTGCTCCAGATTGTGGATCTCTTATGAGGACTAATTATTATTTATTTTTTTCATTCTAGGATGTAATTGACTTCCTGTCTCCAGATAACATGGAAGGTTGGTTGGTCATTTCAAGAGCTGATATCTATTGCATCCTCTTAAGTAAAACAGTCAAAAACCTTTCTCCCTCTATCCACTAACTATAGAGTGTTAATTTAACAGTCTCTCTCTTCTCTTCTCCTCGGTCTGTGTTCCAGTATCTGATCTATCTCTCAGCACTAACTATAGAACGTTAAACAGTCTCTCTCCTCTGTGTTCTAGTGTCTGAGGAGAGCTACAACGAGGCAGCTAGAACCTTACTGGCCATCGGCAATCTCACCCACCTGTCTCAGGCTGCTGAGGCCTGCACTGCAGGAGCAGATGATTTCATCACTGAAGAATGTTCCAATGAGGAGCAACAGTACCAGATGTCATCACAGCCCGCTGACCAATCACAAACTAGCACCACTCCTTCTGAATCTCTGACCCCTGACCTTTGGGTCGCTGAGGCATCCCTGACTGCTGAGGATTCTGTCCCTGTTGCCACGTCAACAGCCTCTATCCCAGTCTCCAAGATATCAGCCTATGTTGCAGTCGCTATGACAACAACCACATCTGTCCCAGTCACCACGACAACAAAAATAGCCTCTGTCCCAGTCACTACGACAGCAGCCTCTGTCCCAGTCACCAGGACAACCGCCTGTATTCCAGTCACCATAACAACCGCCTCTGTCCCAGTCACCACAACAACATCCTCTGTCCCAATCACCACAACAACAGCCTCTGTCCGAGTCACCACGAGCACAGCTTCTGCCCAAGTGCCTCAGAGCAGTGACGAGCCAACTCAGGAAACCACACCTGCAGAGGAGGAGCCTCTCAGACATGGGGAGGGAACTGTTATTGGACACGCCTCTTATGTGAAATTATGTTCAGAAGTGTCCAAGCAGCAGACGACCTCACAGACCAGGAGGAGCCGCTTCCCTAAGGTCAAACCCAACATGGGCCTGGCTGCCAGGACCACACAACCCAAACCAACACATCCTACAGAAAATATTACCACACAGCCAAAACCACCACAGTATACCATCACACAATCAGAACCACCACCACAGCCTATGCTGAATATCACTGCATCCTCAAAACCACAGCCATCCAAGAATATCACCACAGAACCACCACTGCCTACCGAGAGTATTACCACAGAGTCAGAACCACAGCCCAAACAGAGAAGTACCACACACTCCAACCCACAGCGCACTGCAAATATCATCACACACAGAGAACCACAGCCCATTCAGAGGACCAGAGTAGCCCATTCAAAGCCACAGTGTACACAAAATATTACTACGCACACAGAACCAGACCAGCCCACACTAAATACCACCACACAGTCAGAACCACACCAGCCTACACTAGATACCACCACACAGTCAGAACCACCCCAGCCCACACTAAATACCACCACACAGTCAGAACCACCCCAGCCCACACTGGATACCATCACAAACACACTCTCAGAACCACAGCCCATCCCAAATCTTGAGCAGCCAGGCCCAGGTACACACAGAACCAGAGCCCCAGTCCCAGAGTCACCTCTGAGGTCATCAGAAGAGGAGAAAGGTTGCGATGGCCCAAAGGAATATACTTCCTCCTCCCTCAGTGCTGTAGGGTCTCAGTCAGGAACATCAGACTCAGACCAGCCCAAACAGACTGGGCCTCCAACCCGCAGAGCCCGTTTACCTAAACCCAAACCCAACTTGGGTCGCACCGCTAGAGCCGCCACACGCACTTCATCCCAGGTACCAGAAAGCAGTACCAGGCCCAGCTCTGAGGTCCAGACACCACATGTTGAGGCTACCAGGCCCAGCTCTGAGGTCCAGATACCACATGTTGAGGCTACCAGGCCCAGCTCTGAATTCCAGACACCACATGTTGTGGCTACCAGGCCCAGCTCTGAAGTCCAGATACCACATGTTGAGGCTACCAGGCCCAGCTCTGAAGTCCAGATACCACATGTTGAGGCTACCAGGCCCAGCTCTGAATTCCAGACACCACATGTTGAGGCTACCAGGCCCAGCTCTGAGGTCCAGATACCACATGTTGAGGCTACCAGGCCCAGCTCTGAATTCCAGACACCACATGTTGTGGCTACCAGGCCCAGCTCTGAAGTCCAGATACCACATGTTGAGGCTACCAGGCCCAGCTCTGAAGTCCAGATACCACATGTTGAGGCTACCAGGCCCAGCTCTGAATTCCAGACACCACATGTTGTGGCTACCAGGCCCAGCTCTGAAGTCCAGATACCACATGTTGAGGCTACCAGGCCCAGCTCTGAAGTCCAGATACCACATGTTGAAGCTACCAGGCCCAGCTCTGAGGTCCAGAGACATTGCGCTGAAGTTCAAACACCAGAGGAGGCTGATGAGGTTCCCATGGAAATACAACAGATTCACCAAGTCATCCCCCTTACTGACATCATTGATGTTACCCAGGTACAGTTATTATAAATATCAGCTATTAGTTTAGCCGTAAGCGCTATTTTACAATTCAATGTGTTCCAACAAAAATGTCTGATTGTCTTCCGGTTGCATTACCGTAATGTGCTTTTAGAATGTGTGTCTGATCTGTGTGCCTTTGATGTTTGTATTCATAGGAGGAAATACAGCTGATTCACCAAGTCACCCCCCTTACTGACATCATTGATGCTACCCAGGTAATCCATTAATTGTATTCCTACCTGGTTGTCTGGTTGCGTGTGGAAATGTGCTCCAAAAATGTGTGTCTGATGTTTGGATTGACAGGAGGATACATCTCTCCTCACGGAGGAAATCTTCTTCTCTCAACGAAGTGATGCTCTCATCACACAGCATTCAGAAAGTTCTGGATCAACTGTTCTGTTGGACCCGGCCCAGCCAGACCCTGATGAGCCCATCTTCATCCTCTCCCTGACTGAAATCACTTTCTTCCCCCCGGAGGAGGAGTATGGCTGTACATCCCAGACCCTCTCCGAGCCCCTCTCTTTTCTACCGGTCGCAGACGCATGCTCTCAACTGCAGCAGAGGTTAGTGCTTGTCTGTCAGTCATCACAAACCCGGTCCACTTAGTTTCCCCCCCAGATGCAATTTATCCAGTGGTGTAAAGTACTTAAAATACTTTAAAGTACTACTTAAGAAGTATTTGGGGGGTATCTGTACTTTACTATTTATATTTATGACAACTTTTACTTTTACTTCACTACATTCGTAAAGAAAAGGATGTACTTTTTAATCCATACATTTTCCCTGACACCCAAAAGTACTTGTTACATTTTGAATGCTTAGCAGGACAGAAAAGGTCCAATTCACGCACTTATCAAGAGAGCATCCCTGGTCATCCCTACTACCTCTGATCTGGCGGACACACAAAACACAAATGCTTTGTTTTTGAATGATGTCTGAGTGTTGGAGTGTGCCCCTGGCTATCCGTAACTTTAAAAAAACATGAACAATTTTTCCATCTGGTTTGCTTAATATAAGGAATTTCAAATGATTCATACTTTTACTTTTTATACTTAAGTCCATTTTTGCAATTACATTTACTTTTGATACTAAAGTATATTTAAAACCAAATACTTTTAGACTTTTACTCAAGTAGTATTTTACTGGGTGATTTTCACTTTTACTTGAGTCATTTCCTATTAAGGTATCTTTACTTTTACTCAAGTATGACAATTGAGTACTTTTTCCACCACGTACCATATCATTGTACGTTCTCTCTCTCTCTCTCTCTCTCTCTCTCTCTCTCTCTCTCTCTCTCTCTCTCTCTCTCTCTCTCTCTCTCTCTCTCTCGCCATCTCTCTCTTTTGTGCTCTCGGTCTCTCGTCACCTGACATATGCCTCTCCTCTCCTTCAGCAGTGATATTGTTGGCCCTGGATGTGGTTTGGAGGAAGGGTATGCTGGTATCCTCTGTAAGGCCCCTGAGCCCATGTCATTTGATGAGGTCGTCCCTCAACCCACATACATCAGTATCAAGGAAGTGGAGTCTGGCTCCACAGCAGGCCCAGTAGATGTGTGTGCCTCAGCCAATCCCTCAGAAGACTCCATGGCTGATGCGGAGACTAGGGAGGACATAGATCCTCCTTTTAAGAGGAAAGTGCCAGAGAGAGCCAGGAGAGGTGGGCACAGAATATACAGTAGTTGTACATCTAATACAATGTTTAACAGACACATGTTTTCCATTGTTTGTTCATTCAATGCCATCCATTAATCCATCCTTTTATCCTTTTATCCATCCATTCTTCTATCCATCCATCCTTCTGTTCATCCATTCATTCATCCATTCTTCTATCAATCCATCCATTCTTCTATCCTTCTATCAATCCATCCATCCTTTTATCAATCCATCCATTCTTCTATCCATCCATCCTTTTATCCAACCATCTATCCATCCATCCTTGTATCCATCCATTATTTTATCCTTCTATCCATCCATCATTCTATCCATCCTACCTATCCATCCTATCCATCCTTCCATCTATCTATTCATCATCCTTCCATCCATCTATTGTATTGTGTAATATGTTTTTCATATAGTTCTGTCTGTGTGACCTAGACAAACTGCAGATGAGCCCTAACACAGCAGTAAGGAAACAGCCCAGTTGTTCGGTTCTAGCCAAGGAGGCTGTGCCAGCCTCCACCTCAGACCATACCACCATCCCAGAGACAGACCACCCCACAGCCTCTACCCCAGACCATACCACCACCACCATCCCAGAGACGGACCATAAGACAGCCTCCACCCCAGACCATACCACCATCCCAGAGACGGACCACCCCACAGCCTCCACCCCAGACCATACCACCACCACCCCAGAGACGGACCACCCCACAGCCTCCACCCCAGACCATACCACCACCCCAGAGACGGACCACCCCACAGCCTCCACCCCAGACCATACCACCACCACCACCCCAGAGACGGACCACCCCACAGCCTCCACCCCAGACCATACCACCACCACCCCAGAGACGGACCACCCCACAGCCTCCACCTCAGACCATACCACCACCACCATCCCAGAGACGGACCACCCCACAGCCTCCACCCCACCCCAGACCATACCACCACCATCCCAGAGACGGACCACCCCACAGCCTCCACCCCAGACCATACCACCACCACCCCAGAGACGGACCATAAGACAGCCTCCACCCCAGACCATACCACCACCACCACCCCAGAGACGGACCACCCCACAGCCTCCACCCCAGACCATACCACCACCCCAGAGACGGACCACCCCACAGCCTCCACCCCAGACCATACCACCACCACCACCCCAGAGACGGACCACCCCACAGCCTCCACCCCAGACCATACCACCACCACCCCAGAGACGGACCACCCCACAGCCTCCACCTCAGACCATACCACCACCACCATCCCAGAGACGGACCACCCCACAGCCTCCACCCCAGACCATACCACCACCATCCCAGAGACGGACCACCCCACAGCCTCCACCCCAGACCATACCACCACCACCCCAGAGACGGACCACCCCACAGCCTCCACCCCAGACCATACCACCATCCCAGAGACGGACCACCCCACAGCCTCCACCCCAGACCATACCACCACCACCCCAGAAACGGACCACCCCACAGCCTCCACCCCAGACCATACCACCACCATCCCAGAGACGGACCACCCCACAGCCTCCACCCCAGACCATACCACCACCCCAGAGACGGACCACCCCACAGCCTCCACCCCAGACCATACCACCACCACCACCCCTGAGACGGACCACCCCACAGCCTCCACCCCAGACCATACCACCACCACCCCAGAAACGGACCACCCCACAGCCTCCACCCCAGACCATACCACCACCCCAGAGACGGACCACCCCACAGCCTCCACCCCAGACCATACCACCACCACCACCCCAGAGACGGACCACCCCACAGCCCCCAGCCCCCCAGCCCAGCCAGGTCCCTCCGTCACAGGAACAGCATCAGGAGAGGTGGCGGCTGAGGAGCCACAGCAGGAGATTGTGGGCCGTTTAGACCTCACAGAGACAGAGGAGGACACGCCCACTGGAGGGGACGAGATGGAGGACAGTAGGTCAGTGGCGGAGTCTCAGGCTGCCCATCAAATGACACCGCTGGCTACGAGTGGCCCCTTGAGCAGGTGAAGATTCTAATACCTGTCAATCTCTCCATCTGTCTCAGTTTGTACAATCTATTAGTTGTAAACTCCTCAATAAAATATGAAATCTCAAGTAGTTGAAAGGACCTCATGTTGAATTATAGTTGTTGTTGACAGGACACATTTGGTTAATGTCTTCCATTGATTAGATTGATTGATTAGGAATAATTATTGATTTAAATCCTTTAATATTCCTTCCCTCTATAGGCCTAGTAGGAGACCCAGAGGATTTCTTTCTTTCATGTCCAATAAGACCAGCACCACTGCAGCTGCCCCCTCTGCCCCTCCTCGAGGGCCCAGAGCAGCCCCTCAGAGGCCCCAGGTCAACACCACCCGGCCAGGGGGGAAACGGGCGGCGCCAGCCCCCTCCACCACCAGAACCATGCCTGCCCCCTCCACCAGAAACACCACCATTAGTTCCACCAGAACGGTCACTAAGCCAGACAGTTCCCCCAGGGTGACGTGGGAACAGCCCTCTGATGTCCAGGCCTTCCACTCAGACCCAGATCCCAGTACTTCCCAATGTACTACAGCTACCAAGGTAAAGAGATGGACAACATGTGGTGATATTTTACCTCTGTAAAATTGCACTGAACACAAAAACATTGATCTACCATTGTGGGAACAATCTTTTACGATCAGACACAGAATTATTATTGTGCTTCTGTCCTACTCTCTCTCCCGCTCTCTCTTTCTCTCTCTCCCTCCCCATCTCTCTCTCCACTAGCCTTCTCAGGTGCCAGCCACCCAGCCCAGTACGTCTCCCTGTGTAGACAGCTGTTCAGCAGGCGAGAAACCCCTCAACGTGTCCCAGTACCTCTTCACTGAGGTTGAGGAAAGTGAGGGATGAAAGGAGGAGTAAGTGAAAGGAGAACAGGAAGGCACTCTCGGTTTGAATCAAACTGGAAAACAAAATGTTAAGAAATCCTTGAAAGATTGTGCTTGAGAAAAATCAGGGTTCTTTGCACGTATGTTTGTGTAGGTAGCAGTAAAATGACGTCTCTGCTTGTGGTTATGCTGTTTCATGCTTGCAGTGAATAGATTTGGCCACAAGATGGCAACAGGGAAAACAAACAAGTGAAAATGTATCTTCAAATCATAAATGTTTTGTCCAAACTGGCACCTAGAAGCTTTGCCAATGTCCCATATTGGATGATTACATTTTGGGCTCTTTCACCCCAATCATATCTTCTAGCCTTTTGGGTAATCTATATATTCTAAAATATATTTATTTGGTTATATTTTTTCAAACTAAGCTAGACATTCATGGTCATTTTTCTCCATCTGCATGCAAGCAGAATAGTTGAAATCAGTGTTAACTCACTCTTCTACATCGGAGAGTTTGGCAGTTTACTCAGGGACTTTCACATTCAGATTTGTGTTTTTATTTGAAGCATTGTTTACGTTTAAATCGGAAACCATTGTCTTAAAATGAGCATTGTATATATGTTTATTTTAATGTTGATCAGATATACTGGAAGGGGTGTATTCCCTGAACATTTATAGTTTTTCTTTCTTGGTGTATGAACAAGACCCAGCTTGAGGGACACCACAGCGATGTCAACACTTGTTTCTTTATTTCATGCTACCTGAAGATACAGGAAATATATTGTCAAATGGCTCTGCACAGAAACCTCTCATTTAACACATGTACAAGTGACAAACTCACAGAAACCGTGCACAGATCATGAGTCCAATTTCAAGGATTTATTATGTTCTGCAGCCACTGTTCAAACTAACGTAGCTGTTATGTAGCTCATGTGAATACAATTTTATACGTTAATGTCTCCTTTAGTGTTATGTCTTGCTACATTATAGAAAACTGAGTATAGAAAAGTAAAAGAAATGTATAAGAATGGTCAGAGGGTACTTGAAACTGGACTAGTGTAGAACAGTCCTGCTGCACACTAAACACTGCTTCTTGCAGACCACCTATGCAGAACCTTATGTTCACATAAGAAATATGTTATGAAGTTTTTCCAAAAATATTGTGCTGTTATTTTGGAGAAGATAGCATGGATATCATCTTAGATAGTCTCAACCGAAATTAAGAGGACACATGATCTCAAAAGCCTTAAAAGTGCAATGAAAACTTCAGCATTTGAGTGTAGTCTTTTTTTGTTGTTGCTGTGTGTCGGGGGGATGGGGGAGGAATGTGCAGATGTTTAATTTCCAAGCAGCATAGAGAGGCAGTGAGATCGAAGAGACGAGGCTGCATGTTACTAGGTGACCTCACTACATAAATATTCTACCCTCTCACAGTCAGCCCTTGTGCAGTGCCACTCTTCTTTTGGTCCATGTTGAATAGATGTAAAGGAATTCAGTTTTATAGAACCTATGCTTTTAAATTAATCAGGGGTTTTCCAACAGTTTCTGTTCTGCCTTAAAGATGTGAAATAATCACTGCATGGGAGGTATTACTTGCCAGTCAATGTTTTAAGCCAGTATGAACTCATCATTAGTAATGTCTGTCTCTGATTATGAACATGCAATGGTAGATTGTCATAAACGTTTTTGAGGATAACTCCGAACCACTAATTGTGGCGATAAACTGGATACTGTAATCTGTAATCAGGAACCAATTAAGTCAAAATATAGGGAATAATTGAAGTGCATTATCCTCCAGGGAAGAAGTGGTAGAGCTTCCGTTGGTAGTGGACGTTCAAGGGAATCCACATCCAGGGTCCAGTCTGGGTGAATTACACAGGTGTATTTGATTTGTACTCGTGGGTCCTGCATACCATAGGGCGGTGCACAGTTGGACCAGCGTCGTTAGGGTTTGGCCGAGATAGGCCGCCATTGTAAATAAGAATTTATTCTTAACTGACTTGCCTAGTTAAATAAAAAAATATATAAAATAAATACCATGTCCACGGTCACGATTTTGGTATGTATACTTCCGTTATTCACTACAAGAAACAGACAATGGAATCTACTGGTGCTTCCCAATAATAGTGCATTGTGCCCTCATTCACGATTTACCACAAATCTAAAATCATTGGATTGGTGGAGGCATGACATGGACTTGTGGGAGTTCCCACTATATATCAGTAATTTCCTTTAAAATCAGTGAAGGGAACACCGTTTGGGAAGAAGGATATATCATTGGGACATATCCTACATTTACATATCTGTGGTTTTAATACAGCCTCCTACTAGTAGGGTTTCAGTTGTAGGCCTATCTACACCGCCACCACCATTTTTTACCATGTCGTACACTGTGAACTAAATCGAGTGCACCTAATTTTCGAATTCGATTATGCTGAGCCGCGGGGTATTGGTCTATGGCCCGGGACGTGACCAAGCAAAAGCGGTGAGGGAGGAGCGACATTGTCAAATGGAACAGTAATCTGCGCCGCTCTATCATGTTGTCAACATGGTACATCGTCCAGAAACATACAATACCTATTTTCCATAGAATTTATGTTTGGATTTTTAAAATAGTTTTCATTGGGAAGGCACTTTTGCATGTGAAAACACCGAATCCTGCTCATTACTACACGTGCTTAATTACGTCACGTTTGTTTTGAGCCGATTTCTCCGTCGGACAGAGTGGGGCACCAAGTTCACGCCCTGGAAGCAACCCGTTTCGAACTCAATGGAGTCAACTTTCAGCCGGTGCAAAACACGCTTACAATGGCGCCCGGGCAAGATTAATCGAATCCCCTCAATGTTTAGAGGTTGGCTCCACCGGCCTTCGCTCTGATTGGAGAAGCTGTCTCTCCCAGACAGAGGGGGACCTTGAGTTACCGCAGACTGCCGAGTAAGCACCGAGCAGTCTGACTGTACACTACTGCAGATGTAATGGGGGGCCTGGCCCCGAGCCAACAGCTAGCTAGTTAGTTAAAGACGGTGGCAGTTGGGTCAACGCAGCCGTGTATGGGGTTCTGTCCCCGCAAGGCTGCTTGCCGTTTTTACTAGCTACACATATTCAACATTGGGCCAGTAAAATTGAAACTTCATCAGCGCCAGCTAGCCTCCCCAACGCTAGCTGGCTAGCGAACTAATGGAAATTACTTTAGTATAATGGGGCTTCAATCTGTAAGTACATTTAATTACAATGAGCTGTTCGATGTTACTTATCGAATTTGGTTAGCTGGCTAGCCAATAGCAACATAATTGTGTGTTAGCAGACGTATGTTTTATTTTTGCCGGTCTAGCTACGTTAGCTAGCTAGCTATGTGGGTTAGCTAGCTAGCTATGTGGGTTAGCTAGCTAGCTATGTGGGTTAGCTAGCTAGCTATGTGGGTTAGCTAGCCAGCTATGTGGGTTAGCTAGCTAGCTCGCTAACTAGCGAGCTGCCAAGCTGGCATGGCATTTTGGTGTTGCACTGTCATACAGCGCGAGCCAACCCTAGCTAGCAGCTTCAGGCGTAGACTGAATGCAAACCCCTTTCTTTGTCTGAGAGGCTAGCAAGACGGCAAATACAATTTGCTTGACGTAAACGCTGGATTATTGCTTGCAGACCAGCAAATTTATGCAGCAGCATTGGTATTTTAATTTAGTAGCTAGCTATATTTGTAATATTATATTACTTGACACATTACGATATTAACTGTAACAATCACAATGTAGCGAGGTGTATTGCTGTTGAATGATACATTTGTGAAGCACCGGCAGGTGCTCATTCAGGGATTGCGTGAATCTGTATTTAGACGGTGGCAGTTGGGTCAACGCAGCCGTGTATGGGGTTCTCTCCCCGAAAGGCTGCTTGCTCTTTTTACGAGCTACATCTTTTTTAGTCAAAAAGATGAAGTCGTTTTTTTTGATAATACGCTCTTACTGCATGGCGCATTATTGTGCATTGAGATGCCGTTTATTTAATGTATACTGACTGTCACTGAGTGCTTGATGCTTCTTCAATTATGTCTGTAGTGCACTTATGATAAAACATTTGTGGATATATATATTTTTTATCTCGCAGTCCCACACTTGCCCTGATGCCAGACTGACTATGCAGTAGAAATGCGGCTCTTGCAGATAATCAAGGTAAAATTTGATGTTGCCCTGTTAAAATTCACAGATCTCAACCTAACCATAGATAGGATAATTAAAATCAACATATTGTCACATGTAGCTCTAGGCTATTGCTTTGACGTGTTACTATATTGTTTTATCATAATTTGCTCTATGTATTGTCTGTGTATTCAAGATTATAGGGGAACAGTATTGCTATTGGCAATATAATCTGCATTTTAAACAATCCATGGCAAGTATGATCCATGGCAAGTATCATATCCTAATCTAACCAATGGTGGAAGGAACCTACAACCAAATCAGAACATCACACTAAACCATCACCAATCAGATGCTGTAAAGATACAAGCGTGCCTTCCCTTGTCCAATCAGAGTGATATACCGGTATTTATGACCCAATCACAGCTTTAGCTGGTACAGTATCATCACTACTGCTCAGCATTGAGCAGGCCTCTGACCAGTTATATAAGTCCATGGCTCCGACGCAGCAGCACTGTCTATGCTAGCTCAAGGCTGCCTGTGGGTTCAGTGAGTTCGAGACAGCCTCAATGCAGTGGACTGCCACTGGGGGAAAAATGTGACCTCATTTGACTGGTGTTGCCTGGAGGCGCTCCAAGCTGCAGTCTGGGAAGTGGAAAGGACAGTCTATGTTTTAAACAGGTGGCCTTCCCTACTGCCTCTAGTTTACTGTACTGTAAATATAACTGCCTCTACTTTACTGTACTGTAAATATAACATGTGCATTTAAACTACTAATTCATGTTAAACTACTAAGTCATGTTAAACTACTAAATTGTGGTAAGAAGGAAGGAAGGAGTTAGGAGGGCAGATTCTCTCCAGGAGTATTGAGTTCAAGTTATGTGAAAATTCTAGGAAGGGCTAGTTCGGTTGTTTTTACATTACATTTTTCTCCGTCCTAGGAAATTATTTTCCCATGTTTGTGTGTCGTCCTGCCTTCTAGTTCAATATTGCAAGAGCTGAGTTGAACTGTTTGGTCATAAAGATCCCCTTGAGTCTGTTTTGAGCATTTGGATTCAGAACATGGATTGCCCAGGAGTAGGCCTAACAGTTACAGTCTACTTTATAATATGATGCTAGCTTAAGCAACAGTAAATGTGTTTACTCAGATCCCTTATTGTCTTTTCTGTTTTGTGTTGGCTTGTCTCGTTGTGAGTTCTAGGGTAATGAATTGCAGCTAGGGATCACTTACTCACTGTTGTTCATGAATCAAACAGTTATATTTCATGCTTGTCTCTCTTGGTCTTAGGTACCAGTTTAACCCTCAGACTGAAATTAACAGGCTATGATGGCTCCCCTGAGGTAAGAACAGCCAAGTCCATTAATGAATGACAGTGCAGTGCTACTGTATTATTTAATGGACTGTAAAGGTGTCATTATCTCGTTCTAACAGCTGATACACATCCTGAGAAACCTGCTCTAGCCTGGGCTAAATTGTGGTTAAAAAGGTTTCCTAGTATTATGTTGTCAGACCCTAAATCTGCATATAGCTGAATTTACAGAAGCTTCTTCCGTATGATGTAATTGGAAAGTCTTTTGGCAAGTCTCAACCTAGAGTATCCACACAAGCAGTCGTTGTTGATTATATTATCATGTCTAAAATTTTGAATTTACTTTTTCCTTTTTTTCACAGAAAAGACTGCAGGTCACTGTCGGTCAGACCAAAGGGGAGCAGCAACAAAACAACTCACCAGTCCTTCCCTTCGCTCCTTCCTGGGAGAAACAAAACACTGTCATCATAAAGAACAAACGAGAGAAAAAAAAACATGTATTTTAATTTCTGATTTTTGTAATCGTCTAACCTTTTTTGGGGGGAAGGGAAAGGGAAAGGGTGGGGGGGTGTAGATGACATCATGATGACTCTGAAGTTTCATACCTTCTCTGTCTATTTTTGTGATTTATTAACACATTAGATAGATGTACAGTAGCTTGTTAGGGACTCTAAGCCTTGATGATATGTTTGTTTTCAGGAAGGAGAGGAAAAGCCGAATGACACAAAGCAATGTAATAACACAGTCTCCAACAGCAGTGACCTAGCCTGATCCCAGGTCTGTTTGTGCTGTCTTCCATGGCTTTGGTGACTGCACAAACAGATCTGGGACCAGGCTAGCAGAGACCCACGTCTACGTTTACGAATTCTACAGGTGGCCCCTTGTGGGCTGAGTACAGTAACTGACAGGCAGCAGCATGTCATCCACTCTGCCACAGAACAAAACACAGTTCAAACAGCAGCATTATCCTCCTATTTATGTTTTAACACTCACTCAGTGCTCTCTGCATTGTTCACACGCTCAACTGCAGTATGTGATCGCTCCTTAACACAGTATTAAGCTAGGCCTAGACCTGTATCATTATCTCTACAAAACACACTCTTCAACGTCTTTTGAAGGGAGTGGTTGCACCTCGAAGCGTAACCATTCAAACGTTGGGTTCACGATTTTACGTTTTAACAGTCCTAATTGCTCTGCTCTTCAGGTGATCCACACCCTTCAGCTCTCAAATTCTTCTCTCATTCTCAAAACTCTTAATATTTACACACTCTACAGTATTTACTGAGGCTAAGAGTCCCCCCTTTTTCCATGTTAGCTAGTAAATGCTTGGTAGTGTGTTTTTGTATTTGAAACGTTTATGGTTTTAAGTAGGTTTGCTTTTTTAAAGTTTTAGATTGTTTGTTGCTAGTATAAAACCATGTGTAGACAGTATTGTACGCTGTGATGTAGCCTATAGAAGTAGCTATAGTAGAAATGCATTGTTCCCTTGTGGTAAGTGAGTGAGATGCTGCCACGGAACTGAGACACTGATGATTGGTGCTATTTTGGACTTTAATCTGCTCCTTGGAAAGGTAGCCGAGATGGGTTTTCTTGTTTTACTTTCACATTCTGAGTAAAGAAGGTGTTGGTTCTTTGTTGTCATGGTTGTTGTAACTTGGTCTGGATTGGCTTAGTTTTTCACTGTTTTCTGTGTGGCTTTCTCATTGGATTTAAGATTTGAGGAAATATAAACTTTTATCATGGTCAATGTTTTACTGAAGGAAAAGAGGATTCATGTGAGAAGATTTGAGGATACACCATGTTGATGGGAGCAATCACAAAACTGCAATTGTTAAAAACACTAGTTACCCTTTAATACTGACATGTGCATTCAAAGGTATACAATGTATCTAGTAGTACCCAGCACTGGTCACTTTTAGAAAATGTTAAGCTTTTTTGAGTTGGTGTGTTTTGATTGACAGACAATCTCGAAACCAAGAGTGCAGTTCCGCCCCTAGCATGTTTGTGTGTAACGGAGATCTCCTAAGAGATTTTGCACACATACGAGTGAGTTATGTGTCACATGGAAACGTATAGAAGAAGCCACAGCATAACGTAATGTTAATGTCTGATATCTGCTTCAAGTTGATTAGAATAAGTAAACAGTAAAACGTAAAATGAAGGTTATTTTTTTGAAAAGTCATGCTTTTCAAAAATGGCACTTGAGAGAACTTGATAGAGTTAAACGCTAAAAGGAATGAACACACTCGATGTGTTTTAAGGCCCAGCCTGTTTGGGTTTGGGTTCAGGGTTTCAACTTTTCCTCATCTCCTTCACCAGCTGGATATGACTTAATCCTATAGACAGTCATGTGTGACTTAATGTTAGTTAACGTGAGACTGGAATCACATGATGCATATAATCTTGTTTAAAAAAAATTTAATACAATTTTCCAAATGGTGCACATGTAGCATAAAGTTAGAATAGAACAATCTTTTTAATTTATGTATTTTTTGAATGATTTTGTAAATTGATGTTGATGAGAAGCTTACTTTGTTATAAAACAGACAAACTAAAACCAAAAAGCTTTTTATTGTTTTTAGCTATAGATTTAAAACATCAAAGTATTGTCAGTATTTGCAGTTTTGTCTTTGCTTCCCTGTTAATTTATTTTGTTAAAGATTCTAATATTAATATGATAATAACCAACTTGAAAGCCCATGTTATTATTCTTTTGTCTTCCATTCTCCCTCGATTCTGGGGACCTTTTTGTACCAGCATGTTCTAGTGTTATTGATCGCTTGCTCTCTTCCTCATTGAGTTGATTTGTTACACATTTTTCCTCTTGCAGTTCTTTCCTTTCTGACTAGTTAATATGAAAGCTATTTTGTACATAGCAAAGTGAATAGCATATGCAGGATGTGCTGTAGTGTGTTGAGTCAGGTATTCAGTAATTACCACTGTATATGGTTGGAGAAAAAAACACGATATGCCAGCTTTGCAAAATTATTACAACGATGCACTTAACTTACAGTATCCCATGTACTTTTTTTTTGGCAATTTTAAAAGTAGTGCAATAAATATGCAAGCTTGTAAATTTGTGTTTTTATTTGAATCTGTTGATGTTGCTGGAGTTTTTCCAGTGTTGTAGGAAACTTGTGCAATTGTGCTTTGTTTGAGAAATTGATCCTGCCGTGGTGTTGCAAAAAGTTAAGGCATTTTCAAGCAGTAGTTTATAGCCATCAGCAGACAGTTCTCGGCAATAGTTCTGACAACAGAAAACAGTTCAGAGCAGATCCTAACCGTGATTGTATAAACCTGTGGCGTCGAAGAGGATATTACTTACAACATAGTTGGATGAATCTTTCCCACCCCAAACCACTTTTCTACTGACACAGGCAAACTAGGCTTTAGGACACATTTTAAGTGCAAAAACTGTTATCAGAGCAAACTCACCCAGAGATGATTGCTTTTCAGGGATGAATCAAGATACATTGGAGAATTGTGCATTGACATGATGGCAAAACGGTAGTACACTCCCACACAAGGACATCAAATCCCTCTTTCATTCAATAGCGAGGTCAGTTTTACACATAGAAAGGCCTTATTAGCAGTTCTGTTAGATTCTGGGAAAGTTTTGGAGCATCACATGGAAAATGCTCTCAAGAGGAAATGGAATCGAGCTAACGCCTGGCAAACAATTTCATACCCAAACTGCAGGGATGTGATCTTAGGACTATAGCTAGATTTTGGGAAACTTCCTACAATACCTCTTCTCATTGTGTGTGTGTGCGAATGAGCGTGCACACGTGTCTGTGACTGGTGTGTACATTTTGTGGGCGTAGATGCTGTCTTCCACTGCAGGTTTTGGGCTGTTGTGGGAAAGTTGGGTTCATGCATGCAAAGCCCATTATTCCCTGACATCTGGGTACAGGCAGGAGGGTTTGGTCAGATAGAGCAGAGCCACTGCTGAGTCCTCCCTCCTTTCCCCCCTCGTTCCCTGATGCTGTCTGTCTCTGTTTCTGTGACCAGCTCATTCTAATCTCATCAGCAGCTCTAGCTTTCAAACGCCTCTCTCTCTCTCTCCCTTCCTCCGGACCCCTCTCTCTTTTCCAAAACAATACCAAGGATTCCAAGTCGGAAAATGTTTTATTGTCTGCGCTGCAGAAAGAAAGAAAAAAAACACAGACACATAGGAAAGTTTGCATTCAATTTATCATCAGACAGTTGTGTTATAACGTTCAATTTATAGATGTGTGTTTGACCTCTTCTTAGTAATTACTGTGTCAGGGTGGTGCCTTCCAAGACAGACTTTAAATCATACTCTGGCCGTGAAGGCTAAAGCACTGTGTTGTATACTTCAAGGCACTGTGTACTGTAGCATGGTAAGTTATGGTCCACTGGGAGTCTGGGACCAGCTCTTAAATAGAATAATTTTATCAGCCGGCTACCCCTGAGACCCAGGACATTTTAGCTTTCCTAAGGAAAACATCCATTCCAGACACGCGCTCACCCACACACAAATGCTGCAGTTTTTCGATTTTTGATGTTATTATTGATGTTATTTTAGTGCACATTGTATAAGGATCATCAGCAATTCAGGTACTGCATTTGAACAATGTGGATTCCAGTTATGCTCCCTTAGACTTTGATGCTGTACACACACACACACACACACACACACTTATGACATCCATTTCCTAACTTACCGTATACCATCAATGATACATGAGCTTTCAGCTTTTTCAGGCTTCTGCAGTGCATGAGTGTCTGTGGCAACACATGATCTTAATCACTTACTGTTATTTTAGAGTGAGAGGACAGGATCAGGAAATACCTCAGGAGCCGTCTGTAGAATCTCCATGAAACCAAAGGTGATTTCTCTCCTTAAAACCCAACTACATGGCCTCCCAAGTGCTAGAGGTGTCACTACAGACCCAGGTTCGATCCCAGGCTGTGTCGCAGCCAGCCATGACCGGGAGACCCGTGAGGCGTCCGAACCAACTACAAACTCCCCCCCTTAACCTGGTATCTTATGATTTATTTTTTTACTGTCTTTTTTGTAACTTACAGTATGAATGTGTTATTCAATGCATTTCTCTGGGTTATAGTAGTAAAGGCCAAATTCAATATTTTATTTTTGTGTATATATATTTTTAATACCTGTAAGGGTCCTAAAATTCAAAATGTAATTGTTAAATGATCCATAGTATGACCATCTTAAAACAATTCCATATGTCTGACTGCAGAGAGATGCTTTGGGAAATGGTCAGGAGGACCAGCGTGTGTGTGTTTTCAGGGGAAGGGGGTGGATCTGATCTTCATCACCTAAGACTTGACATTGGTTAATCAATTCTCAAATTTTTGCTCAATCTTGCATGGTTTCTCAAACAGCTGTAACTGTATATGCATTCATAAATCAGGTCCTTTCTTGAGTTGGGCTCTGGGATGTAACAACTGTTGAGCATCTGAGCTTATGGTTGATTGTGGGGGAAGGGGGTAGAGTGTGTAAGAGTATGTGTGTGTATGTTTGTGTGTATGTATCCCACATCTATTGCTTGGGGGCAAGGATGTTAAGGACAATATAGGAGGAATCACAATAATTGTTTGCTAAAATACGTTTGGCAAATGCCAAACGTCCTGCACGGTGTTGGGCTGTAAGCACAACCCCCACCTGTGGACGTCGGGCCCTCATACCACCCTCATGGAGTCTGTTTCTGACCGTTTGAGCAGACACATGCACATTTGTGGCCTGCTGGAGGTCATTTTGCAGGGCTCTGGCAGTGCACCTCCTTGCACAAAGGCGGAGGTAGCGGTCCTGCTGCTGGGTTGTTGCCCTCCTACGGCCTCCTCCACGTCTCCTGATGTACTGGCCTGTCTCCTGGTAGCGCCTCCATGCTCTGGACACTACGCTGACAGACACAGCAAACCTTTTTGCCACAGCTCGCATTGATGTGCCATCCTGGATGAACTGCACTACCTGAGCCACTTGTGTGGGTTGTAGACTCCGTCTCATGCTACCACTAGAGTGAGAGCACCGCCAGCATTCAAAAGTGACCAAAACATCAGCCAGGAAGCATAGGAACTGAGAAGTGGTCTGTGGTCACCACCTGCAGAATCACTCCTTTTTTGTGGGTGTCTTGCTAATTGCCTATAATTTCCACCTTTTGTCTATTCCATTTGCACAACAGCATGTGACATTTATTGTCAATCAGTGTTGCTTCCTAAGTGGACAGTTTGATTTCACAGAAGTGTGATTGACTTAGAGTTACATTGTGTTGTTTAAGTGTTCCCTTTATTTTTTTGAGCAGTGTATATAAAGCAAATTGAGATGAGAGCATTGGAAATACTTTTAGAGATTGATCTGCTTCTGTTCTGTGGGTGGAACTGTGTTCTCTTTTTTCGAAGGATAGGTCCTGGCCTCTCGGGGGCCTAGGGATCCGGGAGGACGGGGGTGGTCTGCCGGTCACTGGGATGACAACCCAACTTGGGATGGGGAGGGGATTTAGCGGGTGGAATAGTCGAGAACAATTGGAGGGTTACTTTGTAGCAATGCAAATATCATGGTACAGCTATATGGACACTCAAACACAATGGTTCTTTTTAAGGAAAAATTTACAAGCATACCAATAAAAAGTTTGGACACACCTACTCATTCCAATGTTTTTCTTTATTTTTACTATTTTCTACATTGTAGAATAATAGTGAAGACATCAAAACTATGAAATAACACATATGGAATCATGTAGTAACAAAAAAAGTGTTAAACAAATATTTGAGATTCTTCAAAATAGCCACCTTTTGCCTTGATGACAACTTTGCACACTTTTGACATTCTCAACCAGCTTCATGTGGTAGTCACCTGGAATGCATTTCAAATAACAGGTGTGCCTTGTTATAAGTTAATTTGTGGAATTCCTTCCCTTAATGCGTTTGAGACAATCAGTTCTGTTGTGACAAGGTAGGGGTGGTATACAGAAGATAGCCCTCTTTGGTAAAAGACCCAGTCCATATTATGGCAAGAACAGCTCAAATAATCAAAGAGAAACCACAGTCCATCATTGCTTTAAGACATGAAGGTCAGTCAATGCGGGAAATGTCAAGAACTTTGAAAGTTTCTTCAAGTGCAGTTGCAAAAACCATCAAGAGCTATGATGAAACTGGCTCTCATGAGGACCGCCACAGGAAAGGAAGACCCAGAGTTACCTCTGCTGCAGAGGATAAGTTCAATAGAGTTACCAGCCTCAGAAATTGCAGCCCAAATAAATGCTTCACAGAGTTCAAGTAACAGACACATCTCAACATCAACTGTTCAGAGGAGACTGTGAACCCGGCCTTCATGGTCAAATTACTGCAAAGAAACCACTACTAAAGGACACCAATAAGAAGAAGATACTTTCTTGGGCCAAGAAACATGGGCAATGGACATTAGACTGGTGGAAATCTGTCCTTTGGTCTGATGAGTCCAAATCTGAGATTGTTGGTTCCAACCGCTGTGTGTTTGTGAGACACAGAGTAGGTGAACAGATGACCTCTGCCATGCTGGTTAAGTGTGCCTTGAATTCTAAATAATTATATAATAGTTCCCACCATGAAGCATGGAGGAGGTGGTGTGATTGTGTGGGGGTGCTTTGCTGGTGACACTGTCTGTGATTTATTTAAAATTCAAGGCACACTTAACCAGCATGGCTACCACAGCATTCTGCAGCAATACGCCATCCCATCTGGTTTGCGCTCGTGACTATCATTTGATTTTCAACAGGACAATGACCCAACACACCTCCAGGCTGTGTAAGGGCTATTTGACCAAGAAGGAGAGTGATGGACTTGGCCTCCACAGTCACCCAACCTCAACCAAATTGACATGGTTTGGGATGAGTTGGACAGCAGAGTTAAGGAAAAGCAGCCAACAAGTCCTCAGCTTATGTGGGAACTCCTTCAAGACTGTTGGAAATGCATTCCAGTTGAAGCTGGTTGAGAGAATGCCAAGAGTGTGCAAAGCTGTTGTCAGGGGTTCACCTTGGGGTCATGATAGGGGCTGTACCAAATGTTTGATGTATTATAATAATTGATTATGCTTATGTTGTATTAATAGAAGGGGAGGAGTTATAAGACCTCTCCCTCCTTACATTTATAGGGTCCTAGACTACAGATTAACAATATATATATTGATTATAAAGGTTTAATATTGTTCCACAGTCTTTTATAATCTCTGCCTCTTATAAAGAAACTGTCTGAGAAATGTGTGACTGTGAGACAGAACTCTGCAGGGAGTGTAAGAGATAAGAGATTAGTCAGACATTCCACTATATATCAACTTGGGGAGTGGACATTTACTGCTAAGCTTTTAGATAACACAAAAACTCTTGTTTATATAGCTGTGTAGTCATGGTTTTGGTCTCATGAGTAGAAGGTAATGACGTAGGCAGGGATATCACTAAGATATATGACTGTAGGAATAATAAAACAACTCGGACCCTTTTCTATTTTTCAGAACTTACTCGGAAACATGCGTGCTATGTTCCTGTTGTCAACTTCTGTCGGCAATTGCATTAATAAATTAATGATTGATTTACTAAAAGATATTGTCTGAATGCTAATTTAACCAATGATTGACAAGGAACAAGGAACAACCCCTAACACTGTCATCAAGGCAAAGGGTGGCTACTTTGAAGAATTTCAAATATAAAATGTATTTTGATTTGTTTAACACTTTTTTGGTTACTACATGATTCCATGTGTTATTTCATGGTTTTGATGTCTTCACTATTATTCTACAATGTAGAAAATAGTAAAAATAAAGATAAAACCTTGAGTGGGCGTGTCCAAATGAGTAGGTGTGTCCAAATGTTTGACTGGTACTGTATATACATATTTGCAAAATAGTATATGGGTGATTGGAAGTGATGCAGACAATTACATTGATGGAAGCTACAATCTATCTGCAATATTAAAGCTGATCTACCCCTCCCCCCAAAATAAGCCCAAAAATAAAGAACAATTCCATATGTCAGCTTAGAAGCCCCCTCCCCCCAACAGCTTAGACTTTTAATAATTAAATCCCTCTTTCAATTTCTCAGAGAACAAGTTGAGAGATGGAGCATTTAAGAGTGTGGAGCATTTGGCTCGGATGGTTGACTGTATTACACTCTTGAGGAGTGGCATAAGATGACATCAAAAGTTACCTCTTTGTTAGGCAAATTGCATCTGGCTGTCCATCAGTCTTATTTACTGGATTAATTTCCATTGGCCTGCAGCAGACATGCCCCAGTAGGAACAGATGTCTGTGCACTGACTACACAACAACCTCGGTACTAGAGGTTTGTCTGTAGCAGAAGATTTCCACAAAGGGGACACTGTCCTCCCATGACAGTCTCTGGATCTGTTTAGGCATCAGACATGGAACAGGCCCTGAGGTCATG
This sequence comes from Salvelinus namaycush, assembly GCF_016432855.1. NCBI lineage: Eukaryota > Metazoa > Chordata > Actinopteri > Salmoniformes > Salmonidae > Salvelinus > Salvelinus namaycush. Next base: position 11,481,515 of record NC_052309.1, on the reverse strand, counting down.
CAGATTTTATTGATGTAATGTAGCAATATCCCACTAGCAAGTACAGCTACTGTACTATATATCAGAATCTGGTATTTAAACTTGATGGGTAGTTTGCATTTACTAATATGTTTTGAGTCATAGCTATTTAGTACTGGTACTGTACTTCATTCATTCATTGATATTTATATGGGGACTTTCCATAGAAATGGCCTTAATACTGATACATCCTTGAGTCCCAGCTGTTTAATCTGGATAACACAGATGTCTTCACATTCACTGGATAAATAGGTTTGTCATAAACCAGGAAGGAGGATGTTACAGTTTCCTGTTTACATCAAGTTGAGTGCTTCTGGCTGCTGGCTCTTGTCCTCTAGGAAAACAGGATGTTTAGAGGGCATAAGACATGGATAGGCCCATTATTATAATGTAGTCCCTACAGGATTCAATTGGTTGGTTGAAGAACTTCAGTCTGCTACAACGGAGTGCTTCAGTATGCTAAGAAGAAGATGAAATTATTACACTATTTCTCTGTGTTTACATCATTGAAAAGGCTAAACAATTAAATATGTCTCTTGCAAATGAACATAAACCCTCTCACCTAATCCATGAAACATTCCAAAGTACAGGCGCACTCCGTTCATGCTTAGCACGGTATAATCTTCTAACACTGGGCCCTGCTCATATCCTTTCTTTGAAAGAGGTGAATGAGTGCATTTGGCACAGCCTGCTGATATGCTGCCATAACACATTAAAATCGTGACTAGCTCCAGTGCAGATATGAGGAGATAAAGTGAGTCAGAGGAATGGGGAGGCAGGCTATATCAGATCAGTGGAAATGTATGTAAACAGTGAAAGAAAGTCATACCAAAAGGCTACATCTCAGACCATAGAAGGAGGAAAGGCAGGAAATGTATGGATGGAAGAATGCTGGCAAAATAGTTGTATTGTTTCTACACTGAGTGTACAAAACACTAGGAACACCTGCTCTTTCCATGACAGACTGACCAGGTGAATCCAGGTGAAAGCTGTGATCACTTATTGATGTCACTTGTTAAATCCACTTCAATCAGTGTAGATGAAGGGGAGGAGACAGGTTAAAGAAGGATTTTTAAGCCTTGGTAGTAGGTGCCAGGCACACCGGTTTGAGTGTGTCAAGAAGTGCAAAAAGGCTGGGTTTTTCACACAACGGTTTTCCGTGTGTTTCAAGAATGGTCCACCACCCAAAGAATATCCAGCCAACTTGACACAACTGTGGGATGTTTTGGTGTCAGCATGGGCCAGAATCCCTGTGGAACGCTTTCGACACCTTGTAGTGTCCATGCCTTGACGAATTGAGGCTGTTCTGAGGGCTAAAGGGGTTGCAACTCAATAGTAGGAGGGTGTTCCCAATGTTTTTAATACTCAGTGTATATCATATTTTACATTTGTGTGACTGTTCTTGTCTATCAGTGTTTTGTTACTTGTTGTGTTTTATGTTTTTGTGTGGACCCCAGAAAGAATAGTTGCTGCTTCTGCTAAAGTTAATGGGGATCCGAATAAACCAATAATCATATCAGGCTTTCTAGGACAAAGTCTGAGTCATTCAGTTGAGTTGAAGTCAGGACACAATCTGAGATCAACTGCCTTGCCATTCATCATGCAGTAGTCAACACACACTCAGTGCCAACTCAAATGGCTGAGCAGTTTGCTTGCTATAACAGTGAGTCATCGTTGTTGCTGTTGGGATATTTCACATGGGTGTATATAGAATAATTGTCAGCATTCATTATTAATTGGCCATCCTAAAATATGTTCCTAATAGTTATCACTTTAATTTCTCCATTTGTCTCATTAACCCACTAAAAAGTTGCATATATGGATTTTACAAGGATTGTAGATTAGATTAGGGACTGTTGTGTTTCTACATCCAACGTTAGTAGTTTAGTTGGTGTCCCTGTATGAATATATTGTAGCAGCTGCTGAACTATTTCTTCCATTTCTGACTTTCTTGTCTTATCATTCCAGCAAGGCAGAGTGAGTCATCCCAGACACCATCACCATTACATAGACATTACATTTTGTCTTGGCTTTGTCCATCAGTGTTTCCACACTGATTCTCCAAAAAGAACAGGATCAAATAAGTAAGAATTTAATGATTTTAGACCAAATAAAAACCCTGAATAAATTAAATCCATTGGTATGTTATTACACGTAGTCATCTTGTCCTTGAGTTTTACACCCTTCAGGTTACTGGTGTACAGTGCAGCCACCCAGTGTCCTCTTCTCTTACAACAAGCAACCATTAGAGAGCAAACCCTGGCCATCTGACTCCACTTGGTGGTGACAAGTGTTACTACAGAAACAATCAATATCATGAAACACACTAACACTAACATTTTAGACATATTGAATGTATTTATTGACAAGGATGAATTTCCAGTTCAACTACTGTACAGTGTGGGCTACTCATTATTCATTATTCTAATTGATGACGACCCCCCCCCCCCCCCCCCCCCCCCCGAAATATTCAGTTGTAATGTGCAAAACAAAAATGGGGTCCAGCAGCAAAGGTTCCTACAGTACAGAAGTGCTTACAGTAAACACACTTGACCTGACAATACAGTAACATAATAACCCAGGCTGCGTCACAAATGACACACTATCCCCAGTGTAATACTTTTGACCAGGGCCCATAAGGGTCTGTTTAAAAGTAGTGCACTATGCAGGGAATAGGGTGCCATTTCAGATACAAACTTCGTGTCCACATGGGAGCTCAACATGTATGAGTGAAACACTATGTTTTAATACTGCATATTGTATAATAATAACGCAAATCAATTTGGAGGCAAATGCATAGTAAAACATGATTGATCTAAGACCTCACTGTGCAGTGATCGCTACACAATCCGCTCTCATCCGGATTACAACAATTGAGTACAATTGTACTCAGTAGCTACAGTATATCTCGCCCACTCAGGAGTACTGTGGGCCCAGATCTGTTTGTGCTGTATAGCCTATGGTCGTTGTGGAGTTGGCTATATAGAACAAATATATCTGGGACCAGGCTTACTCAGAAGCGCCTTAAAGCTTAAATGCTCTTGTTAAAATGAAGATACTGTACAGGATTACTGGTGTCGGTGTGGTCCAAAAGACAGTGGCACAAAAACTTTGAAAAGTGTCCTTTTTGTCCTCTTAAAGGGGTTTCCATGCATTATCTAACACATACGGTACATACACAGAGCAGTACTCCAAGGTGGGGTTGGTTACTGGTGTAGAGCACAACCAGTGTACTCTACACAGCCCCTGCTGTTGTATTTCACAAGCACATTTTTTTTCTTTCCAGAAATCAGGCTTTTCTTTACATGTTTTCTGTTGGTGAGATTGTGGCATTGTTTCTGCGGTGGTGGTTGCGTTTCTGTCAGGTCACGTCTCGACCTTGGTCCGGGGAGTATGGACCGTCTTCACCACCTTGGCGCTGCTCCTTACGTCATGCTCTATGATCTCTGACAGCAGCGTGTCTTTAGATCCGTGCTTCTTCTGGAAAAAAATACATCATTTCAATATCAATGCGGGGAGATTAATTAACCAGAGTTTGTGGTAATAAAAGCTGGTATTGATTTAATATGTGTAGCACTGCCATTCAAATTAAATAATCACCCTACTATGCGCTCGCAAAGTATCACTTTTATTAATCGTGAACATTTCTGCCTCACAGCCTTTGTTTACAGCTTGTACGTGTGGAATTGACCAATAAGCGTCAGGAAAAAGGTTTGTGACTGACCTGAGAGGTGGTGGAGCTGGAACCTGGGATGTCTGCTGTGCGTGTCACAGGTAAGGGGGGAACAAGGTCTGTCCGGGTGCTGGGGAGAGGGTAGAGATGTGTTAGATGTTGGAAGACAAACGCAGGGTTATACTTTAATCATACTATACTATTTATGAAGCACACAGTCGCTTCCATTATCATGTCTCAAGGTGCTGAACAATACAGGAACGAAACATCAGCATCAAGCAACCGTACAATAACTAGACTAGAGCCGGGATTTAATTTGACAGACATTGCAGCGCCCTTGGCATTTAAAGGTAATATTCGATTGGGCAGACATTTGCTGAGTTTACCGTGAATGTGATCTCTGCGAACGTCAGGATCATTGCCTTTACACATCTACAACGCGCCTCAGATTGTATCCCGGTCTAGAGACATTAATAAGAGCTCCACCACACTACTGTCAACATTTAAATGTGATGTTTCAGGTGAGACTCTGAAGAGTGAAAAACCATAAGATCTGGCCTGAGACCAGTTTAGACTCACTTGACCTCAGAGAGCACGGACCTCTCCCCTTCGGAACACTGGGAGCGTCGGTACTGATGGAAACTCCGGGGGGAATGAGAGTGCCGGATTTTGATTGGGTCTCCTTGGGTTCTGGAAAGAAGGATGAACTTTATCTCATGTGTAGGAGAGTAGGCCTACCTCTCATTTAGTCCAGTGGGATATAAGCCCACGCCACACTGAATCCATCAGCTTCAGAGGCGGTGAGATAGAATTAAATAGAGCATAATGTATCTCTACAGGGAGCAGTATGAAAAAGGCCAGACTCAATCCTTCAAGTTATGTGGGGGAAACACTTCAGTCTGGTGGGGAATCTGTTATCTTCTTATCCAAGTGCAGATCAACAGACCCTACCCCAATGTGCTGACTGAGCATGCTCCATTCATTATAGACCTGTCTGATTATCATATAGACCTGTATGATTATCATATTGGCCTGTCTGATTATCATAATATCATACTTGTCTGATTATCATACCTGTCTGGTTATCATATTATCATACCTACAGTTGAAGTCAGAAGTTTACATACACATTAAAACTCGTTTTTCCACCACTCCACCAATTTCTTGTTAACAAACTATAGTTTTGGCAAGTCCGTTAGGACATCTACTTTGTGCATGACACAAGTAATTTTTCCAACAATTGTTTACAGACAGATTATTTCACTTAATTCACTGTATCACAATTCCAGTGGGTCAGAAGTTTGCATACACTAAGTTGACTGTGCCTTTAAACAGCTTGGAAAATTCCAGAAAATTATGCCATGGCTTTAGAAGCTTCTGATAGGCTAATTGACATCATTTGAGTCAATTGGAGGTGTAACTGTGGATGTATTTCAAGGCCTACCTTCAAACTCAGTGCCTCTGCTTGAGGCATGGGAAAATCTAAAGAAATCAGCCAAGACCTCAGAAAAATAATTGTAGACCTCCACAAGTCTGGTTCATCCTTGGGAGCAATTTCCAAACGCCTGAAGTACCTAGTTCATCTGTACAACAATAATACCCAAGTTTAAACACCATGGGACTACGCAGCCGTCATATCGCTCAGGAAGGAGACGCGTTCTGTCTCCTAGAGATGAACGTACTTTGGTGCGAAAAGTGCAAATCAATCCCAGAACAACAGCAAAGGACCTTGTGAAGATGCTGGAGGAAACAGGTACAAAAGTATCTATATCCACAGTAAAACGAGTCCTATATCGACATAACCTGAAAGGCCGTTCAGCAAGGAAGAAGCCACTGCTCCAAAACCACCATAAAAAGCCAGACTACGGTTTGCAACTGCACATGGGGACAAAGATCATACTTTTTTGAGAAATGTCCTCTGGTCTGATGAAACAAAAATAGAACTGTTTGGCCCTAATGGCCATTGGCCTAATGGCCATCCTCATGTTTGGAGGAAAAAGGGGGAGGCTTGCAAGCTGAAGAACACCATCCCAACCGGGAAGCACAGGGGTGGCAGCATCATGTTGTGGGGGTGGTTTTCTGCAGGAGGGAGTGGTGCACTTCACAAAATAGATGGCATCATGAGGCAGGAAAATGATGTGTATATATTGAAGCAAAATCTCAAGACATCAGTCAGGAAGTTAAAGCTTGGTCGCAAATGGGTCTTCCAAATGAACAATGACACCAAGCATACTTCCAAAGTTGTGGCAAAATGGCTTAAGGACAACAAAGTCAAGGTATTGGAGTGACCATCACAAAGCCCTGACCTCAATCCTATGAAAAATCTGTGGGCAGAACTGAAAAAGCACATGCGAGCAAGGAGGCCTACAAACCTGACTCATTTACACCAGCTCTGTCAGGAGAAATGGGCCAAAATTCACCCAATTTATTGTGGGAAGCTTGTGGAAAGCTACCCAAAACATTTGACCCAAGTTAAACAATTTAAAGGCAATGCTACCAAATACTAATGTAAACCCACTGGGAATGTGATGAAAGAAATAAAAGCTGAAATAAATCATTCTCTCTACTATTATTCTGACATTTCACATTCTTAAAATAAAGTGGTGATCCTAACTGACCTAAGACAGGGAAGTTTTACTATGATTAAATTGTGAAAAACTGAGTTTAAATGTATTTGGCTAAGGTGTATGTAAACTTCCGACTTCAACTGTATCTGATTATCACATTATCATACCTGTCTGAGTGTCATATAGACCTGTCTGATTATTATATTGACCTGCCTGATTATCATAACTGTCTGATTATCATATTGACCTGTCTGATTATCATATTGACCAGTGTGAATATCATATAGACCTGTCTGATTATGATATAGACATGTCCGATTAGCATATTGACCGGTGTGATTATCATATAGACCTGTCTAATTAGCACATAGACCTGTCTGATTATCATATTGACCGGTGTGATTAGCATATATACCTGTCTGATTAGCATATAGACCTAATTATCATATTGACCTGCCTGGTTATCTGTCTGATTATCATATAGACCTGTCTGATTAGCATATAGACCTGTCTGATAATCATATATACCTGTCTGATTATCATATTATCATAACTGTCTGATTATGGGGCACCGCGGTTCGATCCCAGGCTGTGTTGCAGCCGACCGGGAGACCCATGAGGCAGTGCACAATTGGCCCAGCGTTGTCCGGGTTAGGGGAGGGTTTGGTCGGCTGGGATGTCCTTGTCCCATCGCGTTCTAGCGACTCTTTGTGGCGGGCCAAGCGCATGCACGCTGACTTTGGTCGCCAGCTGGACGGTGTTTCCTCCGACACATTGGTGCGGCTGGCTTCCGGGTTATGCAAGCAGTGCGGCTTCGTAGGGTCATGTTTCGGAGGACACATGGCTCTCAACCTTCGCCTATCCTGAGTCCGTACGGGAGTTGCAGCAATGGCACAAGACTGTAACTACCAATTGGATATCACAAAATTGTGGAGAAAAAGGGGTAAAAATACAACAAAAACCTGTCTGGTTATCATATTATCATAACCGTCTGATTATCATATTGACTTGTCTGATTATCACATATACCTGTCTGATTATCATATTATCATACTGTCTGATTATAATATATACCTGTCTGATTATCATATAGACCAGTCTGATTATCATATAGACCAGTCTGATTATCATATATACCTGTCTGATTATCATATAGACCAGTCTGATTATCATATAGACCAGTCTGATTATCATATAGATCTGTCTGATTATCATATAGACCAGTCTGATTATCATATAGACCAGTCTGATTATCATATAGACCAGTCTGATTATCATATAGATCTGTCTGATTATCATATAGACCAGTCTGATTATCATATAGACCAGTCTGATTATCATATAGACCAGTCTGATTATCATATAGACCAGTCTGATTATCATATAGACCAGTCTGATTATCATATAGATTATCATATAGATCTGTCTGATTATCATATAGACCTTTCTGATTATGATATTATCTTAACTGTCAGATTATCATATTGACCTGTCTGATTATCATATTGACCTGTCTGATTATCATATCGACAAGTTTTCATCCTAAAAAATGTACAGACTATCTAATCTAATGAGGAAGGGAGTAGCAGTCACTCACTCCACTTTCTTGTAGGGGATCTCCTTCAGCTGATCCTCTGTTAGATCAGGAGCAGGGTCCACCAGCTCCTTCCTGTAGGAACACAACCACCAGGGTATGTTACCATTCATGTTACCATTCACTGGAGAAAAGGCTGTGCACACTGGTTTCAATAACCTCTGAAGGCTGTGTTAGTACATACTGTTCAATAGTATATACTCTTTATGAATAGTTATCAACTATTAGTAATGGTTAGTCAAGTCATTATAGTGCTACACCTTTAACTTTTCATAACACAGGAAAAAAGGCCTATTGGTCATACTTTATTTGGATAGTCCATCTGTAGGTCACACTATCAATTACCTATCTGTTGATAAGCAACTGCTTGCTAGGGTTAGGGTAAAGTTTAGAATAAGGTTTAGTTAGGGTAAGGGTTAGGGCTAGGTTAAGGGTTAAGTTTAGGGTTAGGATTAACCATATTACATCTACATAAAAGACCTGGAAGTCTGGAACATACAGTCCAACCATGGAGCGGGTTGAGAACTTCAAGTTCCTCGGTGTCCACAACACTAAGGATTTAAAATGGTCCACAGACACATGCACAGTCATGAAGGCCCGACAGCACCTCTTCCCCTTCAGGAGGTTGAAAAGGTTTGGCATGTGCCCTCAAATCCTCAAAAAGTTCAACAGCTGTACCAGTTAGTGCATCTTGACTCGCTGCATCACTGCTTGGCATGGCAATAGCACCGCCCTCAATCGCATGGCGCTACAGAGGATGGTGCGGACAGCCCAGTACATCACTGGGGCCGAGCTCCCTGCCATCCAGGACCTCTATATCAGACGGTTTGAAAGGAAGGCCTGAAAACAAATCACCCAAGCCATAGACTACTCTCTCCTCTTCCGCACGTCAGCCGGTACCAGTGCATAAAGTCTGACACCAACAGGCTCCTGAACAGCTTCTATCTCCAAACCATAAGACTGATAAATAGCTAACTAAATTGCTAACTAAATGGCTACACGGATTATCTGATTATTGTTTCTATGCGGATTATTGTCGCTATGCACACTCACAGGGCCATACACACTCACGCCAACACACACACAAACACTCACTCCATGATTTGCTCACACACACATAATATGCACATACAGTGCACTTGGAAAGTATTTTGACCCCTTTGACCTTTTCCACATTTTGTTAGGTTACAGCCTTATTCTAAAATGGATTCAAAAAGTGTTTTTTTCTCATCAATCTACACACAATACCTCATAATGACAAAGCAAAAACAGGTTTTTAGAAATTTTTGAAAAAAATGAAATATCAAATTTACATAAGTATTCAGACCCTTTACTCAGTACTTTGTTGAAGCACCTTTGGCAGAGATTACACCCTCGAGTCTTCTTGGGTATGACGCTACAAGCTTGGCACACCTGTATCTGGGGAGTTTCTCCCATTCTTCTCTGCAGATCCTCTCAAGCTCTGTCAGGTTGGATGGTGAGCGTCGCTGCACAGCTATTTTCAGGGCTCTCCAGATGTTTGATCAAGTTCGAGCTCTGGCTGGACCACTCAAGGACATTAAGAGTCTTGTCCCGAAGCCACTCCTGCGTTGTCTTGGCTGTGTGCTTAAGGTCGTTGTCCTGTTGGAAGGTGAACCTTCGCCCCAGTCTGAGGTCCTGAGCGCTCTGGTTTTCATTAAGGATCTCTCTGTACTTTGCTCTGTTCATCTTTCCCTCGATGCTGACTAGTCTCCCAGTCCCTACCGCTGAAAAACATCCTCACAGCATTATGCTGCCACCACCATGCTTCACCGTAGGGATGGTGCCAGGTTTCCTCCAGATGTGACGCTTGGCAAAGATTTCAATCTTTGTTTCATCAGACCAGAGAATCTTGTTTCTCATGGTCTGAGAGTCCTTTAGGTGCCTTTTGGCAAACTCTAAGCGGGCTGTCATGTGCCTTTTACTGAGAAGTGGCTTCCATCTGGCCACTCTACCATAAAGGACTGATTGGTGGAGTGCTGCAGAGATGGTTGTCCTTCTGGAAGGTTCTCCCATCTCCACAGAGGAACTTTGGAGCTCTGTCATCGGGTTCTTGGTCACCTCCCTGACCAAGGCCCTTCTCCTCCGATTGCTCAGTATGTCCGGGTGGCCAGCTCTAGGAAGAGTCTTGGTGGTTCCAAACTTCTTCCATTTAAGAATGATGGAGGCCACTGTGTTCTTGGGGACCTTCAAAGCTGCAGACATTTTTTGGTACCCTTCCCCAGATATGTGCCTCGACACAATCCTGTCTCGGAGCTCTACGGACAATTCCTTCGACCTCATGGCTTGGTTTTTGCTCTAACATGCACTGTCAACTGTGGGACTGTCACGCCCTGACCGTAGAGAGCCTTTTTATGTCTCTATTTGGTTTGGACAGGGGGTGATTTTGGTGGGCATTCTATGTTCTTTATTTCTATGATTTGTGTTTCTATGTTTTGGCCGGGTATGGTTCTCAATCAAGGACAGCTGTCTATCGTTGTCTCTGAATGGGAATCATACTTAGGCAGCCCTTTTTCCCACCTGTGGGTGTGGGTAGTTATCTTTGTTAGTGGCACTATCGCCCTGTAAGCTTCACGGTTGTTTCTTCGTTTCTTGTTTTGTTGGCGACATTTACTAAAAGAAAAGAAAATGTACGCTAACCACGCTGCACTTTGGTCCACTTCTTTCGACGGCCGTGACAGGGACCTTATATATACAGGTGTGTGCCTTTCCAAATCATGTCCAATCAATTGAATTTACCACAGGTGGACTCCAATCAAGTTGTAAAAATATCTCAAGGATGATCAATGGAAACAGGATGCACCTGAGCTCAATTTGAAGTCTCATAGCAAAGAGTCTGAATACTTATGTAAAAAAGGTATTTCTGTTATTTATTTTTAATACATTTGCAAACATTTCTAAAAACCTGTTTTCACTTTGTCATTATGGGTTATTGTGTGTAGATTGATGAGGAAAACATGTGATTGAAACCATTTTAGAATAAGGCTGTAATGTCACAAAATTATGAAAAAGTCAAGGGGTCTAAAAACTTTCTGAATGCAGTGTACATTTATACTGACTCTACACACCCACACACCCACTCACCCACGCACCCACTCACCCACACACCCACGCACCCACTCACCCACGCACATACAATTATCATATATGCTGCTGCTACTCTGTTTATCATATATCCTGATGCCTAGTTACCCAAATAAAGTGGTACCAGCTTATTTCTAAAAGAGCACTGTTGAACCTCATAAATGGAGTCATTACTTACTGAATGTGCTTCCACAGCTGCTCTTTAGCCTGCACATCTGGACTCCGCCTGGAACACATCACAGAATTACAGGGGTTAATAGTTGAAGGGTTATTTATAAGACGGACCATCTGATAAGGAGAGTTATTGTAATGAATGGAAATTCTTCCCTCTGTGCATCTGGAAATTGAGGAGATGAAATTGACCGTAGTTTAAGGCATGGTTCCAGGTCAGGTCAGAGGTGGGGGACTTTAGCGCAGGGAGGAGAGGGAAGGAGGGTGTGTGTGACGTGTGTGTGGTTGTCTTACGATCGTGAACGGTGTCGTGAGCGACGATGGTTTGGGTCGTTCTGAGACCTCTCTTTTTGACGGCAGAGTACAGCTTCCCACTGAGGACCAGAGTCCACCATCTCATTCTCCTGACGAGACCTGGAATATAATATTATTTTAGTATTGTAATATCATATAGGAGTATTATATGCCAGTATATTATAAATATACAGCATAAACATATTACTTCTCCATAAAAGACCTGGAAGGCTGGAACATACAACCCAACCATGTTACATCTACACAGACATGTACAGAGATGACAGTATGGTTGCAACTGGCAACTAACTGACACATGATACATCCACATTCAAAGGACCTTGCGTTCTCAGAACATGCGCAGAACACCTGTCAGGCATATTCACTGTCATTTTCAACCTCTCCTTGTCCCAGTCTGTAATCGCCACAAGTCTCAAGCTGACCACCATCATTCCTGTTCCCAAGAACTCTAAGGCTTCATGCCACAATGACTACCGCCCTGTAGCACTCACATCTGTAATCATGAGGTGCTTTGAAAGGCTGGTAATGGCACACATCAACTCCATCATCCCAGACACCCTAGACCCACTCCGATTTACATACCGCCCCAACAGATCCATAAACGACACAATTTGAATTGCACTCCACACTGCTAGATAAGAGGAACACCTATGTGAGAATGCTTTGAATTGACTGCAGATCAGCGTTCAACAGCATGTTGCCTTCCAAGTTCATCACTAAGCTTTGGACCTTGGGACTGAACACCTCCCTCTGCAACTGGATCATGGACTTCCTGACAGACTGGCCCCAGGTGATGAGGGTCGGCAACATCCCCTCCGCCACGTTGACCCTCAACACGGGGGCCCCACAGGGGTGCGTGCTTAGTCCCTTCCTGTAATCCCTGTTCACCCACAAGTGCGTGGCCACGCACGACTCCAACACCAAGTTTGCTGACGACAACAGTTTTAGGCCTGATCACCAGTGATGATGAAACACTTCTCAAAAAGTTCTACAGCTGTACCATTAAGAGCATCTTGACTGGCTGCATCACTGCTTGGTATGACAGTAGCACCAGTACATCACTGGGGCCGAGCTCCCTGCCATCCAGGACCTCTATATTAGGCGGTGTGAAAGGAAGGCCTGAAAAATCGCTAAGACTATTCTCTCCTCTTCTGCACGGCAAGTGGTGTCGGTGCATCAAGTCTGACACCAACAGTCTCCTGAACAGCTTCTTTCCCCAAGCCATAGGACTGATAAATAGCTAACTAAATGGCTACACAGATCATCTGATTATTATTATCTGATTATTGTCTCTTAGCAGATTATTGTCTCTATGCACACTCACAGGGCCATACACACACACGCAAACTGTCACTCCAACACACACACAAACAGTCACTCCATCATTTGCTCACACACACATAATATCCACATACAATTATACTGACTCTACACACTCACTCACATACAATCATCATATACTGTACACTGCTGCTACTCTGTTTATCATATACCCTGATGCCTAGTCACCTTACCCCTATACATATCTACCTCTATGACTCCAGTATCCCTGCACATTGTAAATATGGTACTAGAACTGACTGACCCTGTATACTGAGTATACAAAACATTAAGACACCTGCTTTTTCCATGACAGACTGACCAGGTGAATACAGGTGAAAGCTATGATCCCTTGTTGATGTCACCTGTTAAATCCACTTCAATCAGTGTAGATGAAGGGGAGGAGACAGGTTAAAGAAGGCTTTTTAAGCCTTGAAACAAGTGAGACATGGATTGTGTATGTGTGCCACTGAGGGTGAATGGGCAAGACAAAAACTGTAAGTGCCTTTGAACGAGGTATGGTAATATGTGCCAGGCGCACTGGTTTATGTCAAGAACTGCAACGTTGCTGGGTTTTTCACACTTAACAGTTTCCCGTGTGTATCAAGAATGGTCCACCACACATAGGACATCCAGCCAACTTGACACAACTGTGGGAAGCCTTGGAGTCCTTGTGGAACACTTTCAAAACCTTGTACAGTCCATGCCCTGATGAATTGAGGCTGTTCTGAAGGCAAAAGGGGTTCCTAATGTTTGGTATACTCAGCGTATATAGTATGCTTACTAACTTTCTCGTGTTCTTCTTATTTCTATTTATTTCGTTTTTTTCTACCTTATGTTATTTTTAGTATTAAATTGTTATTGATTACTGCAGTGTTGGGTTTAGAGCTGTCAAGAAAGGCATTTCACTGTACTTGTGCATGTCATATTAAAACTAGAAACTTGAAAAAACAATATTTTACATACAGTACATCACTATTTTTACTGTCACAACAGATAGGAACACAATTTCCATGAAATATACTCTCTCGTTTCCTTCCTAATTACTTTCGCTCCATCATGAGATATTCAGACACTTGAGGCTGTCTATAGTGTATCAAATATCGTATGACACTGCTAGGGAACCATTGTGGGTCTCAATAACATATAGTATCATTCAGATGACAATAGCAGCCTGATGATATGCTGTATTTCTTCAATACATACTTCCCTTACAGACACTGGCTTAGGGAAATAGTCTTGGGAGCTATACCCCCATATGATACAGTTGTATTTTACTATGGAATGGCTGTCACCTTTGAGAAATATTACTATGTACTTTTAGTGGTACTACTATGTACAAAATAGGAGGTAGTAGTAGTGGTTTACTATATATCTTTATTCTGTATATTTAATGGCTATATGTACAGATATGTCTCCTTGTAGGGAAAGCAGAGTGGCATCACTCACCGGTTCCTCTTTTTACGATGCTCCCGGGTGGAGTTCTCGGACTCGCTGCCACTACTGGTGTTGCCACGGGAGCGTGACCTGCGGGTGGGCAGCGGTGAATAAAACGAGGTTAAAAGTTGACGAGGGGAAAATAAATGAGATGGAATGTTGTTTGTGTATGACCTGTCAGAGAGAGAGGACAAATGTTAACTTTTACTTTTAGAGAAATGACTCCAGAACTTGGCTAATGTAACTAGTGAAAAACACAACCACACGCTGACTAGACCGTTATCCCTGTAGAGCTCCAACGGTGGATTTGTGGTGCTGCCACATTACAACACAGCACATCAATGACAATCTTGGCAAGTCACTGGGTTGTCTAAGTCTGTGTGGAACGTAGGGATGTAAAGATGTGGCCCTTTAGTTGCAGAGAGGACAGAGGTTCAGAATTGAAGAATTTAGCATGCAGTACTGTAAGCTAACTGTACCTCCTTTGCTGATCGTTCTGGTTCGGGGGATCTGTTGGATCACTGGCCTGGCCTTTCCTGAGGGATCATATCACATATTACTGTCATGTTATTATCAGAGAGTCACTGTCATGTTGTTACTATTAGACATCAGAGGAATGTCACTGTCATGTTACAACTACTATTAAACAGAGAGGGTTGATGAGTTTGACATGTTTTAATCATCAACATAAACATTCATGACTCTGACTTAAAAGTGAGAGCATCTGTCCCACTATGATGTATGATAATTGGTATCTATTCAAAGAGAATGCTTCATTGGCCACAAACCCTAGGGGTAATCTGATTCACGGTTTCTACCCAGAAATTCTGCATCTCTGCCCCACAACAGACACAGTCCAGACTAACCTTTATGACTCATTCATATTAAAATAACATGAAGTACAAATCTTGTATTTGATTACTAGAATGGTCTACTTCATACAAACATACTACTATGTGACCTTTGCAGTAGCTTCAGTACAGTATAGACACATTTATGAGGCAATTTAAACAGGGGTGTCTTCACAATACATTTTTGGTAATTAACTGCTTGTATAGGAACAATTACCAGCTATTATGAGGCAAACATGTTTTGTTATACACGTACCCACAATATTGAGCGTAATGCTAATGGAGGAGCAAGAACTGTACAGGCTCTACAGTTAGTTCCACATTACACCACTAGAAGGCAACATTATCCCATATATGTACTTTTCAAAGGGGAAATTACTGAAGGAGCAACAGCAGTAGATGTATTATCCTGTCCCCTCCTCTCCTCTTCTGCCACTACCTGAGTCCTGTCCCCTTCTCTCATCTTCTGCCACTCCATGAGTCCTGTCCCCTCCTCTCCTCTTCTGCCACTACCCGAGTCCTGTCCCCTCCTCTCCTCTTCTGCCACTACCTGAGTCCTGTCCCCTCCTCTCCTCTTCTGCCACTACCTGAGTCCTGTCCCCTCCTCTCCTCTTCTGCCACTACCTGAGTCCTGTCCCCTCCTCTGCTCTTCTGCCGCCTCCTGAGTCCAGTCCCCTTCTCTCCTCTTCTGCCACTACCTGAGTCCAGTCCCCTCCTCTCCTCTTCTGCCACTACCTGAGTCCTGTCCCCTCCTCTCCTCTTCTGCCACTACCCGAGTCCTGTCCCCTCCTCTCCTCTTCTGCCACTACCCGAGTCCTGTCCCCTCCTCTCCTCTTCTGCCACTACTTGAGTTCTTTCCCCTCCTCTCCTCTTCTGCCACTACCTGAGTCCAGTCCCCTCCTCTCCTCTTCTGCCACTACCTGAGTCCTGTCCCCTCCTCTCCTCTTCTGCCACTACCTGAGTCCAGTCCCCTCCTCTCCTCTTCTGCCACTACCTGAGTCCTGTCCCCTCCTCTCCTCTTCTGCCACTACCTGAGTCCAGTCCCCTCCTCTCCTCTTCTGCCACTACCTGAGTCCTGTCCCCTCCTCTCCTATTCTGCCACTACCTGAGTCCTGTCCCCTCCTCTCCTATTCTGCCACTACCTGAGTCATGTCCCCTCCTCTCCTCTTCTGCCACTACCTGAGTCCAGTCCCCTCCTCTCCTCTTCTGCCACTACCTGAGTCCTGTCCCCTCCTCTCCTATTCTGCCACTACCCGAGTCCTGTCCCCTCCTCTCCTCTTCTGCCACTACCCGAGTCCTGTCCCCTTCTCTCATCTTCTGCCACTACCTGAGTCATGTCCCCTCCTCTCCTCTTCTGCCACTACCTGAGTCCTGTCCCCTCCTCCCCTCTTCTGCCACTACCCGAGTCCTATCCCCTTCTCACCTATTCTGCCACTACCCGAGTCCTGTCCCCTCCTCTCCTCTTCTGCCACTACTTGAGTTCTTTCCCCTCCTCCCCTCTTCTGCCACTACCTGAGTCCTGTCCCCTGCTCTGTCTCTTCTACCACTACCTGGGTCCTGTCCCCTCCTCTCCTATTCTGCCACTACACAACTCCTGTTCCTTCCTCTCTTCTTCTGCCACTACCCGAAGTCCTGTCCCCTCCTCTGTCTCTTTAGCCACTACGTTAGTCCTGTCCCCTCCTCTCCTCTTCTGCCACTACCTGAGTTCTGTCCCCTCCTCTCCTCGTCTGCCACTACCTGAGTCCTGTCCCCTCCTCTCCTCTTCTGCCACTACCCGAGTCCTGTCCTGTCCCCTCATCTCCTCTTCTGCCACTACCCGAGTCCTGTCCTGCCCCTCCTCTCCTCTTCTGCCGCTACCCGAGTCCTGTCCTGTCCCCTTCTCTCCTCTTCTGCCGCTACCCGAGTCCTGTCCTGTCCCCTCCTCTCCTCTTCTAGCACTACCCGAGTTCTGTCCCTTCCTCTCCACTTCTGCCACTACTTGAGTCTTGTCCCCTCCTCTCCTCTTCTGCCACGAGTCCTGTCCCCTCCTCTCCTTTTCTGCTACTACCCGAGTCCTGTCCCTTCCTCTCCTCTTCTGCCACTACCCGAGTCCTGTCCTCTCCTTTTCTGCCACTACCCGAGTCCTGTCCCTTCATCTCCTCTTCTGCCACTACCCGAGTCCTGTCCCCTCCTCTGTCTCTTTTGCCACTACCTGAGTCCTGTCCCCTCCTCTCCTCTTCTGCCACTACTTAAGTCCTGTCCTCTCCTCTCCTCTTCTGCCACTACCCGAGTCCTGTCCCCTCCTCTCCTCTTCTGCCACTAACCGAGTCCTGTCCCCTCCTCTCCTCTTCTGCCACTAACCGAGTCCAGTCCCCTCCTCTCCTCTTCTGCCACTACCTGAGTCCTGTCCCCTCCTCTCCTATTCTGCCACTACCCGAGTCCTGTCCCCTCCTCGCCTCTTCTGTCACTACTTGAGTTCTTTCCCCTCCTCTCCTCTTCTGCCACTACCCGAGTCCTGTCCCCTCCTCTCCTCTTCTGCCACTACTTGAGTTCTTTCCCCTCCTCTCCTCTTCTGCCACTACCCGAGTCCTGTCCCCTCCTCTCCTCTTCTGCCACTACTTGAGTTCTTTCCCCTCCTCTCCTCTTCTGCCACTACCCGAGTCCTGTCCCCTCCTCTCATCTTCTGCCACTACCCGTGTCCTGTCCCCTCCTCTCATCTTCTGCCACTACCTGAGTCCAGTCCCCTCCTCTCCACTTCTGCCACTACCTGAGTCCAGTCCCCTCCTCGCCTCTTCTGCCACTACCTGAGTCCTGTCCCCTCCTCTCCTCTTCTGCCATTACCTGAGTCCAGTCCCCTCCTCTCCTCTTCTTCCACTACCTGAGTCCTGTCCCCTCCTCTCCTCTTCTGCCACTACCCGAGTCCAGTCCCCTCCTCTCCTCTTCTGCCACTACCTGAGTCCTGTCCCCTCCTCTCCTATTCTGCCACTACCCGAGTCCTGTCCCCTCCTCTCCTCTTCTGCCACTACCCGAGTCCTGTCCCCTCCTCTCCTCTTCTGCCACTACCTGAGTCCTGTCCCCTCCTCTCCTATTCTGCCACTACCTGAGTCCTGTCCCCTCCTCTCCTCTTCTGCCACTACCTGAGTCCTGTCCCCTCCTCTCCTCTTCTGCCACTACCCGAGTCCTGTCCCCTTCTCTCCTCTTCTGCCACTACCTGAGTCCTGTCCCCTTCTCTCCTCTTCTGCCACTACCTGAGTCCTGTCCCCTTCTCTCCTCTTCTGCCACTACCCGAGTCCTGTCCCCTTCTCTCCTCTTCTGCCACTACCTGAGTCCTGTCCCCTCCTCTCCTCTTCTGCCACTACCTGAGTCCTGTCCCCTTCTCTCCTCTTCTGCCACTACCTGAGTCCTGTCCCCTCCTCTCCTCTTCTGCCACTACCCGAGTCCTGTCCCCTTCTCTCCTCTTCTGCCACTACCTGAGTCCTGTCCCCTCCTCTCCTCTTCTGCCACTACCCGAGTCCTATCCCCTTCTCTCCTCTTCTGCCACTACCTGAGTCCTATCCCCTCCTCTCCTCTTCTGCCACTACCCGAGTCCTATCCCCTTCTCTCCTCTTCTGCCACTACCTGAGTCCTATCCCCTTCTCTCCTCTTCTGCCACTACCTGAGTCCTATCCCCTCCTCTCCTCTTCTGCCACTACCCGAGTCCTATCCCCTTCTCTCCTCTTCTGCCACTACCTGAGTCCTATCCCCTTCTCTCCTCTTCTGCCACTACCTGAGTCCTGTCCCCTCCTCTCCTCTTCTGCCACTACCCGAGTCCTATCCCCTTCTCTCCTCTTCGGCCACTACCTGAGTCCTATCCCCTCCTCTCCTCTTCTGCCACGACCCGAGTCCTGTCCCCTCCTCTCCTCTTCTGCCATGACCTGAGATTTGTCCTGTTGGTGTTTATATGTAATACTACTATCCACCTTTCAATTTTATGAAGTTGGCTTTAGTTAACCTAGATAGGTTACCAATCTCCCAACCTGATAACTAGCTACCAAGAAGCCATTTCAGGCTATCAATCAAGTTAGAGTAGCTAGCTTGTCTAACTATCTAACTAGCTGGCATGCCTGCTGGCAAGGTTGGTAGACATTAGAAAAGCAAGTAATTACAAAATGTGATGAATAAGACTCACATTCCTTTCAATCTTTTACCCAGATTTTAGCAGAGATGCAGAGAAGCATATTTAGTTTCTTTAAAAAATTACCACCAGTCAGGAGGCTACAGACAGCTCAAGAGGTATGCTTAGATATGCAGAAAAATAAACATATTTTTTACATAGAAATAAGCATAATGATTATGGCTCTAGATTACAGGAAAAAGCTGGTTCAGGTGTTTTGAAAATGCAAAAATCTCCAACTTCCGAAAGGGGGGGCTACCCTCCGGACCAGCCCCCCAGGCATCCTCACGTACTTTGGGCTCACTCTGATTTTTGGGATGCATGACGTCCCTGAGCATAGGGTACAACTGGACAGTTGATGGACAGTACATACTAGTGTCAGCTGAGCTATTGGGAGGAGAGGTGAGGTGAGGTGGGTTGACATGTCATAGGTGAAAGATCATAGGAGAAGGCTACACACCAGCGTGGGTTCTGGGACGTTTCCTTCCCGCTGCCTCCTGAAGGGGTGCGACCACGTGCCTTGGGGAATTTGGGCGACTTGGTTCGCTGGTTTGCCGTGTTGTACAGTCCACTGGGGAGGAAAACATGGAAACTTGATCAGAATTACCATCAGGACAGGCAGCTAGCTGTCAATAATACATACATTGATCTATATAGTGAATGATCTGTTGGCAAAAACAAACTCCTAAGTATAGTCCTTAGTCATCATGCTGACACAAACGACAACATTCCTCTTCACCTAGCCATAACCACATTGACACAGATACGTCAGTAAATGGCAGGATGATGATGTCATAGTCTCAGAGGATACATCTAAATGCCAAGGCAACAGGTCACACCAATGGCTGCTGGTTAGTGACCCCCAGGCCTCACACACATCCTGTCTGTCTGCATTCATTAGCTTCAGATAAGGCCCCTCTGACACACACACACATGTACACACACACACAAACACACGTACACACACTCACAGCCCCCTGAGATGGAAAGAGGGAGCACATCGCAGCCCCAAGATAACACAAATCAATATGGAGAGGAAATAATGTTGAAACCAGCTCATTGATATGCAAATAGCCTTGGATAATACTAAATTATCATCAGAAGACAGTGGCTGTGTCTGAAATGGCAACCAATTCCCTATGTAGTGCACTTTTCACCGGGGCTTTGGTCAAAAGTACTGCACTATGTAGGGAGTAGGGTGCAATTTCGTACGAAGACCGGCTCAACAGGATGAATATGAATGGGCAGTTCTGTTACATTTTTGTCATTTAGCAGAAGCTCTTAGCAGAAGCGACTTCCAGTCGTATTTCTATATTTCTTAGTAGTGGTCACCCGTGGGAATCAAACCCACAACCCTGGCATTGGAAATGCCATGCTCTACCAACTGAGCCACACAGTCCCATCTCTAGATAGCTTGTGTGTATGCATTGATATGTAGGCTACATGTGCTTTTTCATTTTTTTAATGTAGTTCTGTCCTTGAGCTGTTCTTGTCTATTGATGTTCTGTATTATGTCATTCTGTATTATGTTTCATGTTTTGTGTGGACCGCAGGAAGAGTGTTTTGCAACAGCTAATGGGGATCCTAATAAAATACCAAATACCAATACCAATCTCTTTGTGTCTGTCTCCATGCTACTGTACAAACACTATGAACTTAACCTGGTCCCAGATCTGTTTGTAATGTGTTGCCAACTCCTATGGTCATTGTTTGGCATGACAGTATTAACAGATCTGGGACCAGGCTACTGTGAACGAGGGAGACGTATAGACACAAACTGGCTGTCACTGTGCTCTCACACATACAGCTTCCAGCAGTGTATTTGATGAAGCCGCTGGGAGGGTTTTCTATGTTCAGCCTCCTACATTGATGAAATGTGTGCTTTGCTCTGTTCCTCAGTTGTTGTCGTGAGTAAGGCCAACAAGGAAATCTACTTAACCCTAGCTGCAATCCCTCTCCTGCCTGTCTCACTATTTTCTCTAGATGTGCGTGTGTGTGTACTGACGTTTAATCCACCAAATATTAATGACGTAACCAATGCAAACACATACCAGGAATAACTATTGTAATGTGTACATGTCAGACATGACCAATACAATCCATCCTAGAGCAAAGACAGTACTGTACCATTGTGGGGCGTTCTCATCCCATGGTGCACTGGGCTTCCCTCGCTGTTCCTCTGGATCATCATTCTCTGTCTTGGTTACTATGGAGCTAAAGGTCAACAAACAAATAAACAACAGGTAAACAAATACAACCATGACTGTATTTGGTCTGGGCTAAGCAGTTGTAAGAGCTGTCAAGGATATTATCTGATATTGGAAAAGCTTTCTCTCAATCCATCTCAATTTATCCTTCTGTCCTTCTTTTATTCTTTCCTTCTGTCTTTGTCCCCTTTTCAATTTGTTTCAAACTGAACACCTCTCTAATTCATACACTATTTTCTACATTTTCCTCTGACATCACTTGCCCATGTCTGATACCTCTTCACAGCTGACTGTGCTGTAATCTTAGTCATTCCCTCTTTTTCTGCATTCTCCGTCTTTGTGTTGGACCGATTCACATTGTTCAGTCCTATAAGGAAAAAATATGTTCTGTAAGGTTGAATGCTGAACCAACCTCCCTCTTTCATTCCATTGTTTCAAATCCAATTTATTTGTCACATGCTCCGAATACAACAAGTGTAGACTTTACCGTGAAATGCCTACTTAACCCTTATAACCAACAGTGCAGTTCAAGAAGAAGATAATATTTACCAAGAAGACTAAACTAAAAAGTAATAATAAAAGTAACACAATAAGAATAACGAGGCTTTATACAGGGGGCACCGGTACCGAGTCAGTGTGGAGGCTATATACAGGGGCACCGGTACTGAGTCAGTGTGGAGGCTATATACAGGGGCACCGGTACTGAGTCAGTGTGGAGGCTATATACAGGGGCACCGGTACTGAGTCAGTGTGGAGGCTATATACAGGGGGCCCCGGACCCGAGTCAGTGTGGAGGCTATATACAGGGGGCACCGGTACCGAGTCAGTATGGAGGCTATATACAGGGGGCACCGGTACCGAGTCAGTGTGGAGGCTATATACAGGGGGAACTGGTACCGAGTCAGTGTGGAGGCTATATACAGGGGGCACTGGTACCAAGTCAGTGTGGAGGCTATATACAGGGGGCACCGGTACTGAGTCAGTGTGGAGGCTATATACAGGGGGCACCGGTACTGAGTCAGTGTGGAGGCTATATACAGGGGGCACCGGTACTGAGTCAGTGTGGAGGCTATATACAGGGGGCACCGGTACCGAGTCAGTGTGGAGGCTATATACAGGGGGCACCGGTACCGAGTCAGTGTGGAGGCTATAGACAGGGGGAACTGGTACAGAGTCAGTGTGGAGGCTATATACAGGGGGCACCGGTACTGAGTCAGTGTGGAGGCTATATACAGGGGGCACCGGTACCGAGTCAGTGTGGAGGCTATATACAGGGGGCACCGGTACCGAGTCAGTGTGGAGGCTATAGACAGGGGGAACTGGTACAGAGTCAGTGTGGAGGCTATATACAGGGGGCACCGGTACTGAGTCAGTGTGGAGGCTATATACAGGGGGCACCGGTACCAAGTCAGTGTGGAGGCTATATACAGGGGGCACCGGTACCGAGTCAGTGTGCCGGGGTACAGGCTAGTTGAGGTAATCTGTACATGTAGGTGGGGGCGAAGTGACTACGCATAGGTAACAAACAAACAGCGAGTGTACAAAAGGGGGGGGTCAATGTAAATTGTCCGGTGGCGATTTTATGAATTGTTCAGCAGTCTTATGGCTTGGGGGTAGAAGCTGTTGAGGAACATTTTGGTCCTAGACTTGGCGCTCCGGTACCGCTTGCCGTGTGGTAGCAGAGAAAACAGTCTATAACTTGGGTGACTGGAGTCTCTGACAATTTTATGGGCTTTCCTCTGACACCGCCTATTATATAGGTCCTGGATGGCAGGAAGCTTGGCCCTAGTGATGTATTGGGCTGTTCACACAACCCTCTGTAGCGCCTTACGGTCAGATGCCGGGCAGTTGCCATGCCAGGCGGTGATGCAACCGGTGAGGATGCTCTCAATGGTGCAGCTGTAGAACCTTTTGAGGATCTGGGGAACCATGCCAAATCTTTTCAGTCTCCTGAAGGGGAAAAAGTTTTGTTGTGCCCTCTTCACGACTGTCTTGGTATGTTTGGACCATGATAGTTCGTTGGTGATGTGGACACCAAGGAACTTGAAACTCTCGACCCGCTCCACTACAGCCCCGTCGATGTTAATGGGGGCCTGTTCGGCCCTCCTTTTCCTGTAGACCACGATCAGCTCCTTTGTCTTGCTCACATTGAGGGAGAGGTTGTTGTCCTGGCACCACACTGCCAGTTCTCTGGCCTCCTCCCTATAGGCCGTGTCATCGCTGTCGGTGATCAGGCCTTCCACTGTTGTGTCGTCAGCAAACTTAATGATGATGTTGGAGTCGTGCCTGGCCATGCAGTCATGAGTGAACAGGGAGTACAGGAGGGGACTAAGTACACACCCTGGATCAGCGTGGCAGACGTGTTGTTGCCTACTCTTACCACCTGGGGGGCGGCCCGTCAGGAAGTCCAGGATCCAGTTGCAGAGGGAGTTGTTTAGTCCCAGAGTCCTTAGCTTAGTGATGAGCTTCGTGGGCACTATGATGTTGAATGCTGAGCTGTAGTCAATGAACAGCATTTTTACATTGGAATTCCTTTTATCTAGGTGGGTGAGGGCAGTGTGGAGTGCAATAGAGATTGCGTCATCTGTGGATCTGTTGGGGCGGTATGCGAATTGGAGTGAGTCTAGGGTGTCCGGGAGGATGCTGTTGATGTGAGCCATGACAAGCCTGTCAAAGCACTTCATGTCTACCGACGTGAGTGCCACGGGGCGGTAATCATTTAGGCAGGTTACCTTCGCTTCCTTGAGCACAGGGACTATGTTGGTCTGCTTGAAACATGAAGGTATTACAGACTTGGTCAGGGAAAGGTTGAAAATGTCAGCGAAGACACTTGACAGTTGGTACGCGCATGCTTTGAGTACACGTCCTGGCAATCCATCTGGCCCAGCGGCTTTGTGAATGTTGACCTGTTTAAAGGTTTTGTTCACATCGGCTACCGAGAGTGTTATCACACAGTCATCCAGAACAGCTGGTGCTCTCGTGCATGCTTCAGTGTTCCTTGCCTCGAAGCGAGCATAAAAGGCATTTAGCTCGTCTGGTAAGCTCGCGTCACTGGGCAGCTCGCGTCTGGGTTTCCCTTTGTAGTCTGTAATAGTTTTCAAGCCCTGCCACATCCGACGAGCGTCATCGATGCACTTATTGATGAAGCCGATGACTGAGGTGGTGTATTCCTCAATGCCATTGGATGAATCCCGGAACATATTCCAATCTGTGCTAGGAAAACAGTCCTGTAGTGTAGCATCCGCGTCATCTGACCACTTCCATATTGAGCGAGTCCCTGGTACTTCCTGTTTTAGTTTTTGCTTGTAAGCAGGAATCAGGAGGATAGAATTATGGTCAGATTTGCCAAATGGAGGGCGGGGGAGAGCATTGTATGCATCTCTGTGTGTGGAGTAAAGGTGATCTAGGATTTTTTCCCCCCTGGTTACACATGTGACATGCTGGTAAAAATTGGGTAAAAATGATTTAAGTTTGCCTGCATTAAAGTCCCCGGCCACTAGGAGCGCCGCTTCTGGGTGAGCGTTTTCTTCTTTGCTTATGGCCTTATAGAGTTGGTTGAGAGCGGTCTTAGTACCAGCTTTGTTTTGTGGTGGTAAATAAACGTCTATGAATAATACAGATGAGAACTCTCTTGGTAGATAGTGCGGTCTACATTTTATTATAAGGTCCTCTACCTCAGGCGAGCAATACCTCGAGACTAAAATTAGACATCGCGCACCAGCTGTTATTGACAAATAGACACACACCCCACCCCTCGTCTTACCAGAGGTAGCGTCTCTGTTCTTCGGTGCATGGAAAATCCCACCAGCTCTATGCTGTCCGTATCTTCGTTCAGCCACGTTTCGGTGAAACAGTTTTTAATGTCCCGTTGGTAGGATAATCTTAATCGTAGGTCATCCATTTTATTGTCCAATGATTGCAGGTTAGCGAAAAGAATGGGAGGCAGTGGGAGTTTACTCGCTTGCCTCTGGATTTTCAGAAGGATGCCCGATCTGCGGCCCCTTTTCCGGTGTCTTTTTCTCACACGAAAGGCGTGGATCTGGGCCTGTTCCAGTGAAAGCTGGATATCCTTCTCGTCGGACTTGCCGGACTCGTTAAAGGAAAAAGTTTCTTCCAGTCCGCGGTGAGTAATCGCTTTTCTGATGTCCAGAAGTTCTTTTTGGTCATAAGAGATGTTAGCAGCAACATTATGGACACAATAAGTTCAAAAATATGTTACACAAAACACAAAAAAAATAACAAAATAGCACAATTGGTTGGGAGATTGTAAAACGTCAGCCATGTTCTTCGGCACCATCTTCAAATAATCAGTTGACAGTTTCAATGGTAGAACAGTCTCTGCCAGTAACTAGGTGAGGAAATGTTAAGTATAATGGTGGCATTTAGAACCTAAAAGGGTTCTTCAGCTGACCATAGGAAAAACCTTTGAAAAAACATTCTTGGCTCCAGGTAGAACTGTCCCGGATTGTGCGGGACAGTCCCGCATTTTGGCCCTGTGTCCCACATCCCGCAATTGAACAATCATGCCCTGCATTTTATCAACAATTTCAAACATCACATTATTTTCAAAGGAAGGTTTATCTCCTATTTCAGTCAGGCATTTTGTACTTTTGACCAGATATTTCTCATAAGGATGTAATGCTGGTGATGTCAAACACTTCTCCAATCATTGTTAAGATCTGATATTCTGCGTAGCGCAAGACGAGACGTAGGCCAATGTCATATCATGAACCAATCCAGCTAAACATGGAGAGGACAGTTGCTTCTGACTAAGAGCTACAAAAGTAAGTAAATAGCCATATTAGACTGAAAGATAGAAGGTGATTTCATCAAACTTGTGAGGCTCTCCATGCTCATTAAACATGTGTGCTGCTACTTCCCACCGGGCAAAAACCGATTGAATCAACATTGTTTCCACATTATTTCAACCCAAGAAATCTATGTGAAGACGTTGTATAACGTGGAAACTGATTGGATTTGAAAAAAGTCATCAGGGCATTTCATATTTTTTTCACCCAACTTTTAACCTAAATCCAATGACATGGTGAACTTTTTTGTTGATTTCACGTTGAATTTAGTTTAAAACTCAACCAAATGTAAAAACTAGACATTGAACAGGCATCTGAGCCCAGTGGGTTCACTCAATCTGGTTTTAAAAGTCTCCCTTCCTAACTGGCTTACATTCCCTGAGACAAACCAGAAATGTTTCCTTGGCCAAATATTCTCAGATTTTCATAAAACAGCACATTTGGTCTTGTTTCTGCATCAACAAATTTAGAGCGAGGCAAAAGAGTAGCCTATAGGCGCGCTTCAATCAGCTTGTTCTGTACAGCAGGAGGCCACATTTGCAGGCTACACTGTCCCGTGAATGTCCAGCAAAATCATCCCTTTGTCCCACATTTTAGTATTTTAAATGTGGTCACCCTAGGTAGAACCGTTTTGGTTTCAGGTAAAACCCTTTTGTGTTCCATGTAGAACCCTTTCCACAGAGGGTTCTACATGGAATCTAAAACCCTTTCCACAGAGGGTTCTACATGGAATCCAAAAGGGTTACCTGAAACCAAAAAGGGTTCTACCTGGAACCAAAAAGGGTTCTCCTATGGGAACAGCCGAAGAACCCTTTCGGAACCCTTTAAAAAAAAAGAGTGTACTGTATGTCTGTCAGTGTGAACTGTCGAAGTGAATATAATATGATTAGCTAATTGAAGCCCTGTGTTATTCCTGATGGGGGAACAGGAGGAGGAAGTGAATACTAAACTTACTGAGACTCAACTAAGGTGCTTTACACCTGACAGTGTTGTCAATAGCAACCTGAGAGGTTCTACTGGGAAACGGTAGAGGTGAAAGGTGAGAATATGTTTTTGGATATGCATTAGTTACCATTGATACGTTACCCTTAGTGACATTGTGTTTGTCAGGTGTTGTGTAGTGTGTCTGTGGATGTTATGTAGGTCTTAGGTAGGCTTTAAGTATGCTGTATGTCCATCTGACCTGTGGTCTGTGATGGTCTCTTGGGGTAGGTCTTGCTGCGGGTCCTGACCACCTGCAGGTCTGGTCGAGGCAGACTGACAGACGGATCCCTGCCCATCTGCATAGCAGTCTTTCCACTGTAGGGAAAGAGAGACACATTCATGCACACACACTGTTTAATCATCTATATTTTCAGGGTGTCCTGTCTGTCTAGAACAGGTACATTTCTAAGTATGCAACAGGTCAAACATGTATTATAAGTGTGAGATACTATAAGCAGAAAGAGACAGTAAAATTCCACTAGAAGGGTTTCAGGGGGCAGATGTTTCTGGTCTGTCAGGTTCTTATGAGATACAGAGATGATCTGATCTTGACCTTTCATATGTCAAAACCTTTTGTCACGCACACAGTGACAGTGATACACAGTGATAGTGACATGCATTGACAATGACATACATATGAACTACAGTACACATACATTGCTGTGCATCAGCGGGAAGCTAGTCTGATGCATCAACGAGGTGTTGAAGAGCAACATGAACATGGAAAACACAGCCACCGTTGTGACTGCAGTGACCCTACAAATAGCAGAGGTCACTAATGTATAAATTACGACAAAGGAGAGACGGATGTTGTGTGAACCCTGAATTATTCAGGTCTTCCTCTTCTCTGTGGTGCTGCACGCACGTACACTCGCTCTCACACACACACACACACACACACACACACACACACACACACACACACACACACACACACACACACACACACACACACACACACACACACACACACACACACACACACACACACACACACACACACACACACGGTGTGTTTGTCTAACACTGAACCCCCTTTTAGCTCCTTTGTAAAACAGACTGCATTATTCACAAGGTGGTGGATTTCAGCATGAATACATGCTGGGAGACTTCCTCATGGATTGACCTTCTTTATCTCAGGACATGTGATAGTGTTAAGTTTCTACCTGAGGGGACGACAGAGAAGGGGATAAGATAATAGGCAGAGAATAATGCTATACTATTTCTATGTATTATGTATGGGGACTTCCATCTTACACACGCTAGAAATGCATTATATTGTAAATATTCAACACAGTTTCTACAATATTGTTTCATACACATAACGACATTTAAAGCAAGAATCCTTAGTTGCTACATTTTTGGAGTTATAAATTAATTATATATACACATTGATTCTTTTAGAATATAACTTATAAATGCCTCATGAGCTTAGTTTAACTCTTGTACCCCATCAGTACCTTAAAGTATTTTACTCCAATGTTTGTAAACAATGTAAATGTAAAAAAACGCTATATAGCCTCAAAATGTATATCATGGATGGTTATTCTTTGCATCCATGGCTCTCTATATGAATTTGAGACTGGTTAAATTTCTCCAGGCCCATCCCTCAGCTTTTTACCAAAGTAGAGGCGGGCTGATTGTTTTGTTATTGTTTCAATTAAGGATGCTAGCTTTGAAGCAGATATAGAATGGAGGTTTACTCACCTGTACCGATGCTTAGATCCCAGGGAACCAAATGTGGATAGTTTTCTTGTCAGTGTGTTGCCATCATTTTCTGGCATTCTAAGAAATAGCAACAACCATGGAGAAAAGGCCTAGATGAAGATGTGAAAATACTGTACTTCCAATAAAGTCTCCTAGAATATTGTGGGGAAGTTTCTACAGTACATTATTGCACAAGTAGTAAATGCATTATTTTTCTCTTCATGAATTTCCAAAGTGACTAACCTATGTTAAGGAGGATTAAACGCTTAGGCTGAAATGAAAATATTGCATCTTTCACAAAGGTAACCGGCGATGCGTGTTTGAATGCTGAATCCACTTTGTAGTTTTTATTCTTTTATAAGGAGAGAAGAGAACTGAATTGCTCCCTTATTTCACTTCCTCTCCTGGCTACAGAGCAGCAGGTATCTTGTTCTGATCTCTGCTTTATTGACAGAATTACTGCTGGAACACCACTAGGAGCTTCATTAAAATTCAAAGCTCTGAGTCTGAGAAAGTGCGAGACTGGCGTGTGTGTCGGTGTGTGTGAACAATAGAGAGAGAGAGTTATTATTTATTTCACTTTGAATTTAACTGAGAGAGAGAGACAGAGAGAGCAAATGTAAGTGTGTGAGTGTGAATGATAGAGCAAGAGACAGATAATTATTATTTGTAATTTTATTTAACCTTTATTTAACTAGGCAAGTCAGTTAAATTGTTATTTACAATGATGGCCTACCCCAGACGACGCTGGGCCAATTGTGCGCCGCCCTATGGGACTCCCAAACACGGCCGGATGTGATATAGCCTGGATTCAAACCAGGGACTGTAGTGATGCCTCTTGCACTGAGATGCAGTGCCTTAGACCGCTGCGCCACTCGGGAGCGAGAGAAAAAGAGAAAGAGCGAGAGTGTGAGTGTGTGTACTGATGGTACTAGCGGTACATTAGTCCATTACTGTAGAGAAGTGAAGTAGAAGCTCTGGCTGTTGCTCATTATTAAAGCCTCTAGCAGTCTCTCACCCAGTAGAAGTAGAAGCTCTGGCTGTTGCTCATTATTAAAGCCTCTAGCAATCTCTCACCCAGTAGAAGTAGAAGCTCTGGCTGTTGCTCATTATTAAAGCCTCTAGCAATCTCTCACCCAGTAGAAGTAGAAGCTCTGGCTGTTGCTCATTATTAAAGCCTCTAGCAGTCTCTCACCCAGTAGAAGTAGAAGCTCTGGCTGTTGCTCATTATTAAAGCCTCTAGCAGTCTCTCACCCAGCCATGTTTTATTAACACAACCAACACCACTAACACCACTACAGATTTGAGCTAAGGCCTCTCTCAAAACCAACACCACTACTGCTAGGGCCTATCCCACAGGGCTCAGACACTGCAGAGAACTCAAATCACTGTTGAAAAACACCCGGATGGAAAGATAGATGGGGAAAAGGTAGTGTTGGTAAATGGATGTAGTTAGTACACACAACGAGGCTAAAACTGCCTCTTCTCGTTCTTTCTCCCATTGTCTATAAGGACTTGTATAGTAGATCCACTCACCTAATATTTCATATTTCTTAATTCCATTATTTACTCTTAGATTTGTGTGTATTGTTGTGAATTGTTAGATATTACTGCGCTGTTGGAGCTAGGAACACAAGCATTTCGCTACACCCGCAATAACATCTGATAAATATGTGTATGTGACCAATAACATTTGATTAGATTAAAGCTGCAGCATATACCTGCCTATTTCATCCAATGGATTATGCCCTCTTCACCCACCTCCATTCCATAGTCTCGTCACAGCATAAGTCTCTCCCATTCTCTCACCCAAACCACCGCCACACCCCACCCTTCCACCCCTCTCCCTCCCAGAGGCCTATAAGCCTGGGGTAGGTATAACCTGTCATGCCCCTCCTTTCTGCCTGCCTGCCAGCTCCAGGTCTGTCTGTGGTATAGGGACTGTCCACACTAAAGGGCTCACATGCTGATTAAACAGTGTAAATCCAGCGTCACACGCATCACGCTGCCGCCCAGGCTCTTTAGACTGCTCTCATTAGGCCAACACACGGATGTACGCACAAATCAAATCAATTCAAGCTTTATTTCTACAGCACATGTCAGACATGAAATGCAACACAATGTGCTTTACAGGAAAACAAACTAATAAAAACAATGAAAATAAAAATATTACTACACAACAAACATAAGAGGGTGAAAAACAAGAATAACAATAAAAACCGAACGATTATAAAAGCACCCTAAGGAAAAGCAAAGCTAAACATGTGTGTTTTAAGATCCCCTTTAAAAATGTCCAATGTTTCTGCCTTCCTCAGGCCTTCTGGCAGGCTATTCCAGAGACATGGGGCATAGTAACTAAAGGCTGTCTCTCCATGCCTCTTGGTCCTAGGCTTTGGGATAGTTAAAAGGCCCGTGCCAGGGGACCTGAGGGACCTACTGGGTACATAACTTAAAAGCATGTCTGACATGTATTGGGGTGCACAATCGTGGATTGATTTAAAAACAAATAGATGAAATGTATTCTAAAACTCACAGGCAGCCAGTGCAGAGACCTTAAAACCGGTGTAATGTGTGCTCTCCGTCTGGTCTTGGTCAGTACCCGTGCTGCAGCATGCTGTATGTTTTACAGTACAGAGACCTTAAAACCGGTGTAATGTGTGCTCTCCGTCTGGTCTTGGTCAGTACCCGTGCTGCAGCATTCTGTATGTTTTGCAGTTGACCAATGTCTTTCTTGGGTAGACCAAACAGGAGAGCATTACAGTAGTTAGACTGCTTGTAATAAAAGCATGGATGAGTCTCTCTGTACCAGCCTGAGAAAGAAACAGCAGCACCATGGCAATGTTCCTCAGGTGCTAAAAAGCTATTTTTGTCACCTTCCTAATGTATGATTTGAAATTGTGTTCAGAATGGAAAATAACACCAAGGTTTTTTACCTGGCGTTTTATCTTTATTGCATGTGAATTAAAATGTGCGGCTAGATTCTCTCTCTGGGCATTAGCTCCAACAATAAGTCTTGATTTAGCTTGTTCACTTTGATTAAGGACTGAGGGACTCTGGAGGATTTGACTTGTAAGGAATTGAGCTTTTCTGTGATATTTATGTTAAGAGGTATGTGATAGTGTTACTACCTGAGGGGATGACAGAGTAGGGGATTGACAGAGTAGGGGATTGACAGAGTAGGGGATTGACAGAGTAGGGGATTGACAGAGTAGGGGATTGACAGAGGAGGGGATGACAGAGTAAAGGATGACAGAGTTAAGGATGACACAGGAGAGGGTTAACAGAGGGGGGTTTACATAGGGGGGTTGACAGAGGAGGGGTTGACAGAGGGGGGATGACAGAGGGGGGGTGACAGAGGAGGGGATGACAGAGGGGGATGACAGAGGGGGGGGGGGGTGACAGAGAAGGGGATTGACAGAGTAGGGGATGACAGAGTAAAGGATGACAGAGAAAGGATGACACAGGAGAGGGTTGACAAAGGGGGGTTTACATAGGGGGGTTGACAGAGGAGGGGATGACAGAGGGGGGATGACAGAGGGGGGGTGACAGAGGAGGGGATGACAGAGGGGGGTTGACAGAGGAGGGGATGACAGAGGGGGGATGACAGAGGGGGGGTGACAGAGGAGGGTTTACATAGGGGGGTTTACATAGGGGGGTGGACAGAGGAGGGGATGACAGAGTAAAGGATGACACAGGAGAGGGTTGACATAGGGGGGTTTACATAGGGGGGTTGACAGAGGAGGGGGTGACAGAGAAGGGCTTTGGTTGGAATAGTGTGGGTGATGGTGTTGTAGATAGGAGGGAGGATAATTTTTCACTGAACGTGAGATAGTTTGGGTTCTTACCTGTGGAAGGTGGTAGAGATTCTAACTGAGAAGTTATAATAGTGTTGGTATAGTAGTATTTGCCTATGACAGTGTGTGTGTGTGTGTGTGTGTGTGTGTGTGTGTGTGTGTGTGTGTGTGTGTGTGTGTGTGTGTGTGTGTGTGTGTGTGTGTGTGTGTGTGTGTGTGTGTGTGCGTAGTATGTCGTTTTTTACCTGAAGAAAGTGTGATGTTCTATGCAGCACTTCCACAGATGTTTACAGGCTGTCTTATTGGCTGCCTTGAAGAAGAATGACGTCTCTGTGCACTGTAAATAAACAACAACAATCTCTTATACCAAAAACAAACACACAAACAAACAAATAATGCAAATCACATTCAGCAGCTAAATCAATAAGATACAGTGGCAAGAAAAAGTATGTGAACCCTTTGGAAATACCTGAATTCCTGCATAAATTGGTCATAAAATCTGATCTGATCTTCATCTTGGTCACAACAATAGACAAACACAGTCTGCTTAAACTAATAGCACACAAACAATTATACGTTTTCATGTCTTTATTGAACACACCATGTAAACATTCCAAGTGCAGGGTGGAAAAAGTATGTGAACCCTTGGTTTTAATAACTGGTTGACCCTCCTTTGGCAGCATTAACCTCAACCAAACATTTTCTGTAGTTGCGGATCAGACCTGCACAACGGTCAGGAGGAATTTTGGACCATTCCTCTTTACAAAACTGTTTCAGTTCAGCAATATTATTGGGATGTCTGGAGTGAACTGCTCTCTTGAGGTCATGCCACAGCATCTCAATCGGGTTGAGGTCAGGACTCTGACTGGGCCACTCCAGAAGGCATATTTTCTTCTGTTGAAGCCATTTCGTTGTTGATTTACTTCTGTGTTTTGGGTCGTTCTCCTGATGCATCACCCAACTTCTGTTGAGCTTCAATTGGCGGACAGATAGCCTAACACTCTCCTGCAAAATGTCCTGATAAACTTGGGAATTCATTTTTCCATCGATGATATCAAGCTGTCCAGGCCCTGAGGCAGCAAAGCAGATGCAAATCATGATGCTCCTTCCACAATACTTTATAGTTGGGATGAGGTTTTGATGTTGGTGTGTTGTGCCTTTTTTTCACCAACATAGTGTTGTGTGTTCCTTCCAAACAACTCAACTGTAGATTAATCTGTCCACAGAATATTTTGCCAGTAGCGCTGTGGAACAACATCCAGGTGCACTTTTGCAAACTTCAGATGTGCAGCAATGTTGGTTTTTTTGACAGCTGTGGCTTCATCCGTGACGTCCTCCCATGAACACCATTCTTTGTTTAGTGTTTTACGTATTGTAGACTCGTCAACAGAGATGTTAGCATGTTCCAGAGATTTCTGTAAGTCTTTAGCTGACAATCTGGGATTCTTCTTAACCTCACTGAGCATTCTGCGCTGTGCTCCTGCAGTCATCTTCGCAGGACGGCCACTCCTATCTTGTCTCATTGGTTGGACTCAAGGTTAGCTGACTCCTGACTCCAATTAGCATTTGGAGAAGTCATTAGCCTAGGTGTTCACATACTTTCCCCAACCTATACTGTGAATGTTTAAATGATGTATTCAATATACACAAGAAAAAACAATAATTTTTGTGTTATTAGTTTAAGCACACTGTGTTTGTCTATTGTTGTGACTTAGATGAAGATCAGATCAAATTTGATGACCAATTTATGCAGAAATCCAGGTAATTCCAAAGGGTGCACATACTTTTTCTTGCCACTGTATATTAAAGCAATAAGGCCGAGGGGGTGTGGTATATGGCCAATATACCACAGCTAAGGGGTGTTCTTATGCACAACGCAACACGGAGTGCCTGGATACAGCCCTTAGCCGTGGTATATTGGCCATATACCACAAACCCCTGATATTCCTTACTGCTATTATAAACCGGTTAGCAACATAAATATATAAAATATATACATAATTATAAACTGGTGGTTTGAGCCCTGAATTATGATTGGCTGAACGCCATGGTACAGTGCCATCGTAAAAGTATTCAGACCCCTTTACCTTTTCCACATTTTGTTATGTTACAGCAGGGGTGTCAAACTCATTCCACGGAGGGCCTAGTGTCTGCAGGTTTTTGGTTTTTCCTTTCAATAAAGCCCTAGACAACCAGGTGTGGGGAGTTCCTAACTAATTAGTGATGTTAATTCATCAATCAAGTACAAGGGAGGAGCGAAAACCCGCAGACACTCGGCCCCCCGTGGAATGAGTTTGACACCTGTGTGTTACAGGCTTATTCTAAAATGTATTAACTAACTGTTTTCCCTCATCAATCTACACACAATACCCATAATGACAAAGCGAAAACAGGTTTTTGAAATTTTGACAAATTAGTGAAAAATAAAAAACAAATACTTTATTTACGTAAGTATTCAGACCCTTTGCTATGAGACTCGAAATTGAGCTCAGGTGCATCCTGTTTCCATTGATCATCCTTGAGATGTTTCTACAACTTGACTGGAGTCCACTTGTGGTAAATTCAATTGATTGCACATGATTTGGAAAGGCACACGCCATGAGGTCAAAGGAATTGTCCGTAGACCTCCGGGACAGGATTGTCAAGGCACAGATCCGGGGAAGGGTACCAAAATATTTCTGCCCAATTGAAGGTCCTCAAGAACACAGTGGCCTCCATCATTCTTAAATGGAAGAAGTTTGGATCCACCAAGACTTCCTAGAGCTGGCCGTCCGGCCAAACTGAGCAATCGAGGGAGAAGGGCCTTGGTCAGGGAGGTGACCAAGAACCTGATGGTCACTCTGATAGAGCTCCAGAGTTCCTATGTGGAGATGGGAGAACCTTCCAGAAGGACAACCATCTCTGCAGCACTCCACCAATCAGGCCTTTATAGGAGAGTAGCCAAACAGAAGCCGCTCCTCAGTAAAAGGCACATGACAGCCCGCTTGGAGTTTGCCAAAAGGCACCTAAAGACTCTCAGACCATGAGAAACAAGATTCTCTGGTCTGATGAAACCAAGATTGAACTCTTTGGCCTGAATGCCAAGCATCACGTTTGGTGGAAACCTGGCACCATCCCTACGGTGAAGCATGGTGGTGGCAGCATCATGCTGTGGGGATGTTTTTCAGCGGCAGGGACTGGGAGACTAGTCAGGATCGAGGGAAAGATGATCGGAGAAAAGTACAGCGATATACTTGATGAAAACCTGCTCCAGAGCGCTCAGGACCTTAGACTGGGGCGAAGGTTCACCTTCCAACAGGACAACAACCCTAAGCACACAGCCAAGACAATGCAGTAGTGGCTTCCGGACAAGTCTCTGAATGTCCTTAAGTGGCCCAGCCAGACTTGAACCCGATCAAACATCTCTGGAGAGACCTGAAAATAGCTGTGCAGCAACGCTCCCCATCCAACCTGACAGAGCTTGAGAGGATCTGAAGAGAAGAATGTTAGGAACTCCCCAAATACAGTTGTGCCAAGCTTGTAGCGTCATACCCAAGAAGACTCGAGGCTGTAATCGCTGCCAAAGGTGCTTCAACAAAGTACTGAGTAAAGGTTCTGAATACTTATGAAAATGTGATATTTCAGTTTTTTTTGGTATACATTTGCAAACATTTCTAAAAACCTGTTTTTGCTTTGTCATGATAGGGTATTGTATGTAGATTGATGTTTTTTTTTTTTTAATCCATTTTAGAATAAGGCTGTAACCTAACAAAATGTGGAAAAAGTCAAGGGGTCTGAATACTTTCCAAAGGCACTGTATATCAGACTGTATACCCCGGGTATGACAGAACATACATTTTTACTGCTCTAATTATGTTGGTAACCAGTTTATAATAGCGATATGGCACCTCTGGGGTTTGCGATACATGGCCAATATACCACGGCTAAGGGCTGTATCAAGGTCCTCCGCGTTGCGACATACATAAGAACAGCCCTTAGCTGTGGTATATTGGCCATGTATCGCAAACCCCACAGGTATACATTTGATTTATTTCATTATTTATTTATAGGGGACAATGCACAT
Organism: Salvelinus namaycush; assembly: GCF_016432855.1. Classification (NCBI taxonomy): domain Eukaryota; kingdom Metazoa; phylum Chordata; class Actinopteri; order Salmoniformes; family Salmonidae; genus Salvelinus; species Salvelinus namaycush. Next base: position 11,444,772 of record NC_052309.1, on the reverse strand, counting down.
TAATCAACATCAACATTACAATAACGCAAAATCCATGTAAATGTGCTGGGGTTAGCCAAAAGCTAATTTGCACTCGTTGTGCCAGGGCAGCTAAGGACAATTACACAGTCACAATACACATACTCACTAAAACAATGCAAAATACAAATACATTACATCCAATAATATATCATTCTAACAACAACACCACCATCATCAACTGTCGTCTTACATATTAGGAACCACAGACAACTCATGCGTACAGGTTTGGATAGACTTGAGCCATGTTTCAATTCAAATGTAAAAGTACAATAATCAGTGCAGTTTCTCAAGTCCGTGGGCATTGCATTCCAGTGTATTGTAGCTCTAACAGAGAAGGCTGATTGACCGATTTTACTGTGTCGAAAAGGGACACAATCCCCACACCTCCTCGGGCCTTATTGCTTAAATATACTGTCTGATAGACACACGACTGGCCAATCAGCATCCAGAACCCAAACTACACGGTTTATAATTCTAACATATACCATAACAAAGGACATTTGCTTCATCATTCATTGTGAAAACAACCGGCTACATAATTAGGTGGTGTTCTGTGGTGGTGGATAGGCCACTGCATCGCCCTCCTGACAAATGTACCATTACATGTACAGCAAATGAACAGGTAGTGTGTAATCTTTCACCCATATGGGATGTCTATGTTTGGTCATTAGGATAATAGATATCAGACTTTAGAGAGAGGACGACTCACACTCTAACCTCTACAGCTAGTCTCAAAAGAGGAGGTAGCTACTGTTGATCCATGGCTCTCTATTTTATTTCAATTAAGCTCTGGTCTTCTGAGCTGCTCGGATAGTGTATTGTCAATAATGGGTCTCTGGCTGCTTGACTGCCTCGGCTTAATGAGACTCTCAGGTCGCTAGATGGAGCACGCACACACATGCACGCACGCACACGCACACCAGTGAAAATGAATCGACTGAATAAACCAAATTCAATATTTCATTCAGCAAGACACACAGGTCTCTATGAGTCACACTATCTCAACAGAGAGAGGAGAAAAGTTGTTCTGCTTCAGTGATATCTGAAGGTGTGGGCCCAGACACTTTTTCCATCACTTCCAAAATGATCAAGAAATCCTCCCCAAAAGCGTACGTTTGAAAATTCCCAGAAAACCCAAAGGTTCATCATTAAGCTGAAAATGTTTTGAGGAAGTGACGTTTGTGGGAAGTGTCTCTCTTCCCATTTGCACCTGTGAAGTGAACATCAGTGAAAATGGGAGAGAGCTTCCAAGGCTGCACCCATGTCCCATAGTCCTGCTCTGTCATGTTCCTTTAATTTCTCTCATTAAACATTAGGCGGATGTCAAAATCTTTCAAGATCAAACACACGATTGACCTTTCAAGGTTTCACATGGGAGTACTGCAACTACTCCTTGGAAAATTCAGTCAGTTTTATTTTATGCCTTGTTATGAAGTCTGAAATGGGGGGAAATTATAATGAGGTTTTCTACATCTGTGATATCCAAACAAATTGATTCTGATTCAGTCATACCAAGTTTGCTAGTGTGAATGATCTCAAATTATTGAGTTTAAGAAACATGTTCAAATAAACAGAATAATCACAAACAAACAAAGCCAAGGTTTAAAATTCAGTCCATAACTTCACAAAACATTCCTTATGTAGATAATACTGAAACATAATAACTGACAACTTACATCTTTTCCAACGACTTGAAGCTCAAACTGTGTTTCCTTAAAATGCACTTTTGTTATCCTTGGCCTAAAATGATTAAAAAACAAACAGATAATGAGATGTTTATTAACAGGTATGATAGCTTATCAGTCACAGTTGATTTTCTCATACAAACTACAGCAAGTTATCTAACTAATATGAAGGGCTCTATTTTTGGCTGGTGTTAGTTTGCAATTTCGTCATGTAAAAACTGGCGCACAGGCATTTTTCCAGCCGTAACGCCAAGTTCGGCAACTTACCTGTCTTATATCAGCTTGTTTGCGCTCAGATGGGCGCTACAAAGGGTAGTGCGTATGGCCCAGTACATCACTGTGGCCAAGCTTGCTGCCATCCAGGATCTCTATACCAGACCGTGTCAGAGGAAGGCCCTAAAAATTGTCAAAGACTCCAGCCACCCTAGTCATAGACTGTTCTCTCCGCTCCTGCACTGCAAGCGGTACCGGAGCGCCAAATCTAGGTCCAAAAGGCTTCTTAACAGCTTATACCCCCAAGCCATAAGACTGCTGAACAGTTAATCACATGGCTACCCAGACTATTAGCATTGACCCCGTTTTCTATGCTGCTGCTACTCACTGTTTATAATCTATGCATAGTCACTTTACCTCTACCTACATGTACATATTACCTCAATTACCTCGACTAACCTGTACCCCCACACCGGTACTCCATGTATATAGCCTTGTTATTGTTATTTTATTGTGTAACTTTTTTTAACTTCAGTTTATTTAGTAAATATATTCTTATTTTTCTTTACTGCAGGTTAATTAGGGATAGTCCCCTTTTTTCCAATTTTCGCCTAAAATGACATACCCAAATTTAACTGCCTGTAGCTCAGGCTCTTAAGCAAGGATATGCATATTCTCGGTACCATTTGAAAGGAAACACTTTGAAGTCTGTGGAAATGTGAATTGAATGTAGGAGAATATAACACAATAGATCTGTTAGAAGAAAATACAAAGAAAAAAACAACTTTTTGAAATTCCAACATCTTTGAAATGCAACAGAAAGGTCCCACATCTAGCCATCACTGTGGTTGTAATTCCGATGGTGTCCACAAGATGGCAGCAGTGTATGTGCAAAGTTTCAGACGGATAACTTGAAGTATGAGCAAACTACATGACATTTAGTGTAAAGTCACCCAGGTACATTTGGACAAATCGTGAAGGAGACATTTACATTCACATTACATTTTTCTGCAAGAATATAGTCAAATCTGTATACTTGGAATTTGATTTAGTTTTTCCAGTATTAGTAGACATATTGTAAGTTCAACATTTGCAAAACAACCAGTTTTCATAACTTCATAACTCTCCATATTCTTATAATTTTTGCCCAAAAGGAAAAGGCTTGCTGTCGCACAAGGTTAGCAGCTACATTTTGCGACAGATACGGGGTTACCGGATACTCCCGTAAAGCCCAGCTCATTGGCTATCTATCTAGCTTTGTTTGACCCCGATTGGTGCTTATTTGACAAAGTTACAGTCGATCAAGTGAAGACCGCCCGCGTCATCGGCGTGCCATGAAGGCATTGCTCTCTGACCAAATTTGGTGTCCTATAGGATATACTACACCCCTAATGATATAGTGAAGTCTGGTTATGTTCTAGGATCTCTGAGGAATAAATATTAACGTGATTTGACTGGTTGAAACAACGTTTAGGGTTACATTTTCACAGATTCCTTTCTTTGCAAATTGAACGAGTGGAAATATAAAATCGATCGTGCATGCTATATGGACCTTTTTAGGATATGAAAAATGATTTTATCTAACAAAATGACACTTCTTGTTATCTCTGGGACCCTTTGGATGATAAATCAGAGCAAGATTTGAGAATGTAAGTACACATGTCACCTTCAGAGGTGGATTTATCAAACCTATCGCGGTGAAAAAAGTGTTTTGTTGTTAGGAGCTCTCCTCAAACAATAGCATGGCATTTTTTCACAGTAATAGCTACTGTAAATTGGACACTGCAGTTATATTAATTAACAAGAATTTACGCTTTCAGACGATATAAGACACTTATATGCACCGACATTTGTTGTTTCTCTAAAATCTGCGATCGTGACACAAGGAGCTGCATGATTTACAACTGTCCCGTTGACGGGACGCCTATCCCTAATTAAGGCGTAGTAACTTGTTGGTTAAGGGCTCGTAAGTAAGCATTTCACTGTAAGGTCTACACCTGTTGTATTCGGCGCATGTGACAAATAAAACTTGATTTGCTTTGATTTGGGTGGAAATATTTGAGGTGTGTCCTTAAAAAGATGATCCAAACTGCTAATTTCAGGCAGCGATGTTAGAGATATTTAAGACCAACCAAAAGCTATTTTTAGCGGTAATGCAGGTTGGTTATGCCATGAATTTAGACAGTGGAAACACAGCCTATCGAGCTGTGACGCACAATACCCATATGTGCATGGAACAAGAGTAGCCTAATGTGCTTTGGTGCCTGTATACTTTGTATTTAGAAACATAAACATCCCTAATTAATTAAAAACCAAGCATAGCCTCCACTCCTCTCAATTAAGGTTTTTTTTCTGCTCAATGCAATCGCGAAGTAGTTAAGACTGGCTCCTGAGACCACTTGTAAATAAATCTTAATCACCAAAGATGTATTAAAATATAACGTTTGAGAGGATTAAAACAGTGACATTCCCTTTTTATCTATGCATTGTAGGCAGACCCATATTATCTTAGCCATGCAGGTCCCGTTTTAAACGTGCATAAAACCCTCTCCATTATTTAGGCTACGTGTCCAAGCCCATCATGAAACGAGAGACGAGAACCTCTGAATACCAGGGCCATCCCAGCCAGCACCGGTGAACCTCGTATTTTGAAGTTATCTGTAACCTGTAAAAATGGCTTGTTTTCAGTTTCATTTGTTCAAAACTCAAGCAATCCTTTAGGCCTACTATAACAAAGGCTGGGCTGGTTCAACAGCAATGCCTTTCTTTTTTATCCTGGCGATTTCATGATATCATTACATTTCACATATATTTATTGTTATTGTTGTTTAAAAAAAAACTGATTGGTTGTTTTTCGTTACATTTTATTACAACCAAAGTTATTAGAATGATTTACCTTTCCTGGTTTAATGGTGGCAACGTCCGTGGCGTGCTTGCAATGCAGATGCTGGAGATGGGTGAATGTGATCTGATCTGTAAGATGGTTCCACATATATTCATATTTGGGAGCAGTATAACGGTGAGTGGACGTTCTCCCTTTCTCTTTATATTGGATCTTTGTCCAGCTACTGTGAACAATTGGGATGTGAGTAAAACCCTCTATAGTCTGCGTTGTTTTAATATTATATGCCCACGGGGAGAAATTATGGTGCCTGTATGTGTATTTAGACATAGCCTATTTAAAACAAGTTGTCGCTTCATTTAGAATTTGAATTAAATTATTTGCTCTCTTTTTAGGCCTTATCAATCATTTATTGAATCTTGTTTATTGACAATGTTTGGCATATCGATGCTCAGCCATAATACAATTTACAGTAGACCTAGCCCCTATATCAGTGTGAATGCTATTGAAGCCATGCAATTACTTAGAACAATGTGGACTGCAAATGGGTTCAAGTTAAAGATAGTCTACATTGTGTTATTTTGTTTCTGTAAGCCATTTAACAAACTATAAAGGACAAACATTGGAAATTGAGTTGATTGCAAGGCAATACATAAAAGACTGTAAATACACAACTTAAAGCAACCACTTATTTAGCCATGGAGCACATTCTGATTGGCCAAGCCTCGACACACCCACAACTTGTTAATTCATCAAAACCCAGCCCTTTCGCACCAACGCCAGCAAGTCCGTTGATAATTGTGATAGTGAAAATAGCACAAATATTTCTGACACACCCCTGAACCTATAGCACTAACGCTCCTGCGTTAGGTTTGTGTCACGCACTGACCTCAGAGAGCCTTTTTATTTCTCTATTTGGTTAGGTCAGGGTGTGATTAGGGTGGGCATTCTAGTTTTTTGTTTTCTATGTTGGCCTGGTATGGTTCCCAATCAGAGGCAGATGTCTATCGTTGTCTCTGATTGGGATCATATTTAGGCAGCCTTTTCCCACCTGTTGTTTGTGGGATCTTGTTTTTGTGTAGCTGCCTGTGAGCAGCCCAGAACGTCACGGTTCGTTTCTTCTGTTTTGTTTGGTGAGTTTCATATTTATTAAACATGTGGAATTCTACGCACGCTGCGCCTTGGTCCAATCATTCAAACGAACGTGACAGTTTGTTAAAATAGAGTCCGAAGTGGGAGTTATAGGTCAAACTATCATATTCCTTATTTACTCCTACAATGTATACAAATCATCCAAAAACAATACCTACCAGAAATACTTCCCAACTTGTGTTTTGTTCTTGTAAACAACAACTCCAATAGGTGTTAACCCCAGGAAGTATTCAGATTGATTCTCGCCCTGAAACACACCACAATAATAGGTATTTTTACAAGCACAATTTACATACTATGTCCCAACCAGAAATAACACACAGTAAAGATATTAACGTATGTGTCAAAGGATAAGAAAATAGGAAAATAGTCATCTCTCCATATACAAAGAAACTAGGACAATAAGAAAGAACATTATCAAGGCAATGTGTTCGTGATAAACCACAGAATACAGCTCTAACAAGCATCTCATTGACTCTGTACCGGTACCCCCCTGTATATAGTCTCGCTATTGTCATTTACATTTTTTGTTACTTTTATTTCTTATTCTTATCTGTATTTTTTAAAACGGCATTGTTGGTTAGGGGCTCGTAAGTAAGCATTTCACTGTAAGGTCTACCTACACCTGTTGTATTTGGCGCATGTGACTACTTACAAACACAGGGTGAAGATCGACTCCGTACATATCCAGTGTTTTGGCGATTCCTAAATAATTGAGTTCAGCCTTGGAGGGAACCTGGCCCCTGAAACACAGAGAGGTTATCTTGTTGGTGAAGCATCAGGAAAGGCTTTCAAGCCCATATACAAACACATAGAAGTAAATCTTATCTAGTGTGTATCTACAAGTATACATAGTGTGACATTATCGAGTACACATCTGCAATTACTGTATACAAGGTATAACATGAGCAAGTATACACCTACAAGTATACATACCATAGTGTAACATTATCAAGTATACATCTTACTGTATACAGTTGAAGTCGAATGTTTACATACACCTTAGCCAAATACATTTAAACTCAGGTTTTCACAATTCCTGACATTTAATCCTAGTAAAAATTCCCTGTCTTGGGTCAGTTAGGATCACCACTTTATTTTAAGAATGTGAAATGTCAGAGAGAATGATTATTTCAGATTTGATTTATTTCATCACATTCCCAGTGGGTCAGAAGTTTACATACACTCAATTAGTATTTGGTAGCATTGCCTTTAAATTGTTTAACTTGGTTCAAACATTTCGGATAGCCTTCCACAAGCTTCCCACAATAAGTTGGGTGAATTTTGGCCCACTCCTCCTGACAGAGCTGGTGTAACTGAGTCAGGTTTGTAGGCCTCCTTGCTCGCACACACTTTTTCAGTTCTGCCCACAAATGTTTTATAGGATTGAGGTCAGGGCTTTGTGATGGCCACTCCAAATCCTTGACTTTGTTGTCCTTAAGCCATTTTGCCACAACTTTGGAAGTATGCTTGGGGTCATTGTCCATTTGGAAGACCCATTTGCGACCAAGCTTTAACTTCCTGACTGATGTCTTGAGATGTTGCTTCAATATATCCACATAATTTTCCTACCTTATGATGCCATCTATTTTGTTAAGTGCACCAGTCCCTCCTGCAGCAAAGCACCCCCACAACATGATGCTGCCACCCCCGTGCTTCACGGTTGGGATGGTGTTCTTCAGCTTGCAAGCCTCCCCCGTTTTCCTCCAAACATAACTATGGTCATTAGGGCCAAACAGTTCTATTTTTGTTTCATCAGACCAGAGGACATTTCTCCAAAAAGTACAATCTTTGTCTCCATGTGCAGTTGCAAACCGTAGTCTGGCTTTTTATAGCGGTTTTGGAGCAGGTTATGTCGATATAGGACTTGTTTTACTGTGGATATAGATACTTTTGTACCTGTTTCCTCCAGCATCTTCACAAGGTCCTTTGCTGTTGTTCTGGGATTGATTTGCACTTTTCGCACCAAAGTACGTTCATCTCTAGGAGACAGAACGCGTCTCCTTCCTGAGCGGTATGCCGGCTGCGTGGTCCCATGGTGTTTATACTTGCGTACTATTGTTTGTACAGATGAACTAGGTACCTTCAAGTGTTTGGAAATTGCTCCCAAGGATGAACCAGACTTGTGGAGGTCTACAATTTTTTTTCTGAGTTCTTGGTTGATTTCTTTTGATTTTCCCATGATGTCAAGCAAAGAGGCACTGAGTTTGAAGGAAGGCCTTGCAATACATCCACAGGTACACCTCCAATTGACTCAAATAATGTCAATTAGCCTATCAGAAGCTCCTGAAGCCGTGACATCCTTTTCTGGAATTTTCCAAGCTGTTTAAAGGCACAGTCAACTTAGTGTATGTAAACTCCTGACCCACTGGAATTGTGATACAGTGAATTATAATTGAAATAATCTGTCTGTAAACAATTGTTGGAAAAATTACTTGTGTCATGCACAAAGTAGATGTCCTAACCGACATGCCAAAACTATAGTTTGTTAACAAGAAATTTGTGGAGGTGTTGAAAAATGAGTTTTAATGACTCCAACCTCAGTGTATGTAAACTTCCGACTTCAACTGTACGTGGTGTAACATGAGCTAGTATACACCTACAAGTATACATACCGTAGTGTAACATTATATTGTACAGACTACTTAGTACATCTAGATATCTTTATCTATTCTAAAGCTAAGGATTTAGAAACATCTGAAGCTAAGGGTTTATAAACATCTAAAGCTAAGGGTTTATAAACATATAAAGCTAAGAGTTTATAAACATATAAAGCTAAGAGTTTATAAACATCTCAAGCTAAGAGTTTATAAACATATAAAGCTAAGGGTTTATAAACATCTGAAGCTAAGGGTTTAGAAACATATAAAGCTAAGGGTTTAGAAACATATAAAGCTAAGGGTTTATAAACATCTGAAGCTAAGGGTTTAGAAACATCTAAAGCTAAGGGTTTATAAACATCTGAAGCTAAGAGTTTATAAACATCTAAAGCTAAGGGTTTATATGAAGCTAAGGGTTTATAAACATCTAAAGCTAAGGGTTTAGAAACATCTGAAGCTAAGGGTTTAGAAACATCTGAAGCTAAGGGTTTATAAACATCTGAAGCTAAGGGTTTAGAAACATCTCAAGCTAAGGGTTTATAAACATCTGAAGCTAAGGGTTTAGAAACATCTGAAGCTAAGGGTTTAGAAACATCTGAAGCTAAGGGTTTAGAAACATCTGAAGCTAAGGGTTTATAAACATCTGAAGCTAAGGGTTTAGAAACATCTAAAGCTAAGGGTTTAGAAACATATAAAGCTAAGAGTTTATAAACATCTGAAGCTAAGGGTTTATAAACATCTGAAGCTAAGGGTTTATAAACATCTGAAGCTAAGGGTTTATAAACATCTCAAGCTAAGGGTTTATAAACATATAAAGCTAAGGGTTTATAAACATATAAAGCTAAGAGTTTAGAAACATCTAAAGCTAAGAGTTTAGAAACATCTAAAGCTAAGGGTTTATAAACATCTGAAGCTAAGGGTTTATAAACATCTGAAGCTAAGGGTTTATAAACATCTGAAGCTAAGGGTTTATAAACATCTGAAGCTAAGGGTTTATAAACATCTGAAGCTAAGGGTTTATAAACATCTAAAGCTAAGGGTTTAGAAACATCTGAAGCTAAGGGTTTAGAAACATCTGAAGCTAAGGGTTTAGAAACATCTAAAGCTAAGGGTTTATAAACATCTAAAGCTAAGGGTTTATAAACATCTGAAGCTAAGGGTTTATAAACATCTGAAGCTAAGGGTTTATAAACATCTGAAGCTAAGGGTTTATAAACATATAAAGCTAAGGGTTTATAAACATCTGAAGCTAAGGGTTTATAAACATCTAAAGCTAAGGGTTTATAAACATATAAAGCTAAGGGTTTATAAACATATAAAGCTAAGGGTTTATAAACATCTAAAGCTAAGGGTTTAGAAACAGCCATGTAACAAATTACTAAGTGACTGTTGGGGGAATGCAGTGCAACAAGAGAACACCCCAAATACATGGAAAGTTGATATTTATTGTGTCGTACTTCCCCCCTGATGACAGTATTACAGCAGTGATGGAGAGTTGTTTAACTGTCATGAATCCCCCAGTCTAATAAACAGTAAATCTAACATGATGATCTACCTGGTCAACAACAGAGGTAATATAGGTAGTGAGATTATAGCTAGAGTGTTTTAGAGTACTGTATGCAGTCTGGACAGATACAAGACAATGGATTCACTCTGAAGTGGCAACACTGAGATAAATATGCTACATATAATAATAATAATAATAATAATAAGGACCTACAATACAAGTCATCTTACATGCCAGACTTAATGTTCAGCAACAGACTTGTCTGGTCCCACGAGACTACAATAAAATATACTCAAATTAAACCAATACACCTTTCAAAAACGTACATAACATACTTTCCCTCCTCATCTAGTCAGTAATGCCTTTTCTACGTTCCTATTTCTTAATTAACATTCCATGTGAGATAATGTTCAACTAGGTTGTGGACTGGGTTATGTATCTCCTATTACTCATTAACTACAATATCATACAGAGAGAATCATGTTTAAAAACCAAACACATGCAGTCTAGGAGACCACAGGTATGGAGCAACTCCCTGTGCTTTGCTGAGTACATACAATATGTATATGTACAAGAGAGTGAACCGTGTACCAACTGCCAACTGAGTCTACAATATGGTGAAAATATCTATGAATGTGGATAAAGGGTGATGGTATTACTGTATGTATCGTGCAACCCATACTGTAATCTCTGGACTATAAGCAGTGTGTCTGCAGTGTAAACTCTGGCTTTGGTAAGCTTCATATACTGTGCCAACATCTCCCTCCTACTGTTAGAGGTGGACCCTCCCTCCCTCCTCCTCCTCCTCCTCCTCTCCCCTCTCCACTCTCAAGCCGTATCATTGATCTCCTGATCACACACATTAGTAACACAGAGACTCATTCAGCCTGCTCAAGTGTGACCCCTAGATCTCCTCACACCTCTCCTTCTCCTCCTCTTCTTCCACTCTTCCTCCTCCATCCATACCCTGAAGACAATCTGATCCTTCGCTCCCTCTTCTTTCCGAGTACATTTTGGATTCTGTTCACATGTTCTTTATAAGCGGCCGGGCCAGGGCTGAGATGATTGTCGGTATAAATGCGGTTAGGTGGTGAGTGGCTTGGAACGGGGAGTTATTAACGGACACTTCGGGGTGGGCAGGCTGAGGCAGGAGCTCCATGGAGCTGTGACAAAATGGGCGGGGAAAGGGACAGGGACACTCATCCCTCCGTTTGGCCCCATGTCTGCCTGCCTGGCTGTGTGTGTGTGTGTCGTTAGTGTGTTTGGTTGGCCTCATGTCTTCCCGCTGCTGCCTGTCAGAATGAGGCCACCTGGACGGACGAGGCAGGAATAGGAAGTGGAAGAGAGTCGGAGAGCAACAGATATGTGACAAGGGGTGTGGTGCTGGGTGCTCACTCTACATAGCAGATCACAGAGAGATTGACATCCACAGGCTCTTGAGAAAACTACATCTGTCTCATTGTATCTACCTCTCCCTCCCCCTTCCCCCCTCCCTCCCTACCACTCCTTCTATCTCTCTTTTCCTCCCTCTGCCTCTCCTCTTTTCATATTGCAGTCGCTCTCTCCTTAATTTTGGGTCAGTCACAGTGGTCAGGTATTCTGCCACTGTGTACTCTGAAATCGCATTCTAGTTTGCTCTGTTTTTTTGTTAATTCTATCCAATGTGTTAAATTATTCTCTTTTTGTTTCTCATGATTTGGTTGGGTCTAATTGCATTGCTGTTGTGGGGCTCTGTTGGATCTGTTTGTGTTTGTGAACAGAGCCCCAGAACCAGCTTGCTTAGGGGACTCTTCTCCAGGTTTATCTCTCTGTAGATGATAGCTATGTTATGAAAGGTTTGGAAATCATTTCCTTTTAGGTGGTTGTAGAAATTAATGTCTCTTTTCTGGATTTTTATAATTAGCGGGTATCAGCCTAATTCTGCTCTGCATGCATTATTTGGTGATTTACGTTATAAACGGAGGATATTTTTGCAGAATTCTGCATGCAGAGTCTCAATTTGGTGTTTGTCCCATTTTGTGAACTCTTGGTTGGTGAGCGGAGACCCCCGAATTTTATGTTATCTTTTGATGGCATAGAATGCCCTTCTTGCCTTGTCTCTCAGATCGTTCACAGCTTTGTGGAAATAACCTGTGATGCTGATGTATAGGCCGGGGTATGTATAGTTTTTTGTGTGCACTAGGACAAAAGTTTCTAGATGGAATTTGTATTCGTGGTCCTGGCAACTGGACCTTTTTTGTAACACCATTATTTTTGTCTTATTGAGATTTACTGTCAGGGCCCAGGTCTCTCTTTTTCTGAGTCCCGCTCCCTCTGTCTGTCTTCCTCTCTCTTTCTTCTCTCCTCTCTCTCTTTTCCACTCTTCCTCTCTCTTTTCCCTTCTTCCTCTCCTCTGTCCGATACCACAGCCTCTCTCTGATCATCAGTCAGTCAGACAGACAGCGGTGGGAAGAAAGGAGGATGCATGGTTGAACCCCCTAGTGACTGATGTCCAATCAGCCTGCTCCACTCTCCTCTCTCCACAGGACACTTAGCTCACTGGGTAAATAATGACCCAGGCTCGAGCCTCATCAGCAGGACACGGAGCTGAGGGCTGAGCATCCCCCTCCAGTGTTACAGTCTGTCACAGCAGCACTGACAGAGAGACAGAGACACAGAGACACAGAGACACAGAGACACAGAGAGAGAGAGAGAGAGAGAGAGAGAGAGAGAGGGAAGCTAAGAAGCCCCGGAGGGAATAGAGCAAAATCAAATGATGATCACTGTCTCTTGGTCATTGATAGCTGCCTGACATATTGAACCGTTTCACTTCTTACTGAGGACAGTGTTGTCTTTCTCAGCAACATTAATGGGATTCATGGTCATAGACTAAGACCTTTCAGGACTTATGGGGTTGACACTGTAAAAAGAACTGTAATGTATATGATATGTAATAATAGGACTGTCTGAGAAGAGAAACCCTATAGGTTTCTTGATTTTGATTTTAGTAAATCATTTTTACTCCTTTTTCTCCCCAATTTCGTGGTATCCAATTGGAAGTTACAGTCTTGTCCCATCGCTGCAACTCCTGTACGGACTGGGGAGAGGCGAAGGTAGAGAGCCATACGTCCTCCGAAACACGACACCGCAAAGCCGCACTGCTTCTTCACACACTGCTCGTTTAATCCGGAAGACAGCTACACCAATGTGTTGGAGGAAACACCGTACAGCTGGAAAACGAAGCCAGCGTGCATGTGCCCGGCTCGCCACAAGGAGTCGCTAGAGCGCGATGGAACAAGGACATCCCGGCAGGACAAACCCTCCTCTAACCAGGACGACGTGGGCCAATTGTGCGCCGCCTAATGGGTCTCCCAGTAGCGGCCGGCTGCGACACAGCCTGGGATCGAACCCAGGTCTGTAGTGACGCCTCTAGCACTGCGATGCATCCCTATATACCACAACAGCGCTGTTGGTCATCCCTATACCCCTACAGCTCTGTCGGTCATCCCTATACCCCAACAGCCTTGTAGGTCATCCCTATACCACTACAGCTCTGTCGGTCATCCCTATACACCTGCAGCTCTGTCGGTCATCCCTATACCCCTAAACCTCTGTCAGTCATCCCTATACCCCTACAGCTCGGTCGGTCATCTCAATACCCCTACAACTCTGTCGGTCATCCCTATACCTCTAGAGCTCTGTTGGTCATCCATCTACCCCTACAGCTCTGTCGGTCAATCTATACCCCTACAGCTCTGTCGGTCATCTTTATACCACTACAGCTTTGTCGGTCAATCTATACCCCTACAGCTCTGTCGGTCATCCTTAAACCACTACAGGTATGTTGGTCATCCCTATACCCCTACAGCTCTGTTGGTCATCCCTATACCCCTACAGCTCTGTTGGTCAATTTATACCCCTACAGCTCTGTTGGTCATCCCTATACCCCTACAGCTCTGTCGTCATCCCTCTACCCTACAGCTCTGTTGGTCAATCTATACCCCTACAGCTCTGTTGGTCAATTTATACCCCTACAGCTCTGTTGGTCATCCCTATACCCCTACAGCTCTGTTGGTCAATTTATACCCCTACAGCTCTGTTGGTCATCCCTATACCCCTACAGCTCTGTCGTCATCCCTCTACCCTACAGCTCTGTTGGTCACACCTCTACCCCTACAGCTCTGTTGGTCAATCTATACCCCTACAGCTCTGTCGGTCATCCCTCTACCCCTACAGCTCTGTTAGTCAATCTATACACCTACAGCTCTGTTGGTCATCCCAATACCCCTACAGCTCTGTTGGTCAATCTATACCCCTACAGCTCTGTCGGTCATCCCTCTACCCCTACAGCTCTGTTAGTCAATCTATACACCTACAGCTCTGTTGGTCATCCCAATACCCCTACAGCTCTGTTGGTCAATCTATACCCCTACAGCTCTGTCGGTCATCCCTCTACCCCTACAGCTCTGTTAGTCAATCTATACACCTACAGCTCTGTTGGTCATCCCAATACCCCTACAGCTCTGTTGGTCAATCTATACCCCTACAGCTCTGTCGGTCATCCCTCTACCCCTACAGCTCTGTTAGTCAATCTATACACCTACAGCTCTGTTGGTCATCCCAATACCCCTACAGCTCTGTTGGTCAATCTATACCCCTACAGCTCTGTCGGTCATCCCTCTACCCCTACAGCTCTGTTAGTCAATCTATACACCTACAGCTCTGTTGGTCATCCCAATACCCCTACAGCTCTGTTGGTCAATCTATACCCCTACAGCTCTGTCGGTCATCCCTCTACCCCTACAGCTCTGTTAGTCAATCTATACACCTACAGCTCTGTCGGTCATCCCAATACTCCTACAGCTCTGTTGATCAATCTTTACCCCTACAGCTCTGTTGATCAATCTTTACCCCTACAGCTCTGTTAGTCAATCTATACACCTACAGCTCTGTTGGTCATCCCTATACCCCTACAGCTCTGTCGGTCATCCCTATACCCTTACAGCTCTGTTGGTAATCCCTCTACCCCTAAAGCTCTGTTGGTAATCCCTCTACCCCTAAAGCTCTGTTGGTCATCCCTCTACCCCTACAGCTCTGTAGGTCATCCCTCTTCCCCCACAGCTCTGTTGGTCATCGCTCTACCCCTACTAAGTTATTAATACACCACCAGAGACTGACTACGTTATTAATACACCACCAGAGACTGGCAAAGTTATTAATACACCACCAGACTGACTACGTTATTAATACACCGCCAGAGACTGACTACGTTATTAATACACCGCCAGAGACTGACTACGTTATTAATACACCACCAGAGACTGACTACGTTATTAATACACCGCCAGAGACTGACTATGTTATTAATACACCGCCAGAGACTGACTATGTTATTAATACACCGCCAGAGACTGACTACATTATTAATACACCGCCAGAGACTGGCTAAGTTATTAATACACCACCAGAGACTGACTACGTTATTAATACACCACCAGAGGCTGACTACGTTATTAATACACCGCCAGAGACTGACTACATTATTAATACACCACCAGACTGACTACGTTATTAATACACCACCAGAGACTGGCTAAGTTATTAATACACCACCAGACTGACTACGTTATTAATACACCACCAGAGACTGACTACGTTATTAATACACCATCAGACTGACTACGTTATTAATACACCACCAGAGACTGACTACGTTATTAATACACCACCAGACTGACTAAGTTATTAATACACCATCAGACTGACTAAGTTATTAATACACCACCAGAGACTGACTAAGTTATTAATACACCACCAGAGACTGACTAAGTTATTAATACACCACCAGAGACTGACTACGTTATTAATACACCACCAGACTGACTACATTATTAATACACCACCAGACGGACTAAGTTATTAATACACCACCAGACTGACTACGTTATTAATACACCACCAGACTGACTACATTATTAATACACCACCAGAGACTGACTAAGTTATTAATACACCACCAGACTGACTACATTATTAATACACCACCAGAGACTGACTACGTTATTAATACACCACCAGAGACTGATACAATTATTAATACACCACCAGAGACTGGCTAAGTTATTAACCTCTACTTCTCCCCAAACCCGGATCCGGGAGCACCCCCATCAGTAAAAAAGCTGACTAGCATAGCCTAGCATAGCGTCACAAGTAAATACTAGCATCTAAATATCATTAAATCACAAGTCCAAGACACCAGATGAAAGATACACATCTTGTAAATCCAGCCATCATTTCTGATTTTTAAAATGTTTTACAGGGAAGACACAATATGTAAATCTATTAGCTAACCACGTTAGCAAAAGACACCACTTTTTTTACTCCACCAGTTTTTTACTCCATCAGTAGCTATCACAAATTCGACCAAATAAAGATATAAATAGCCACTAACCAAGAAACAACTTCATCAGATGACAGTCTGATAACATATTTATTGTATAGCATATGTTTTGTTAGAAAAATTTGCATATTTCAGGTATAAATCATAGTTTACCATTGCAGCCACCATCACAACTCTCACCAAAGCGACTAGAATAACTACAGAGAGCAACGTGTATTACCTAATTACTCATCATAAAACATTTCTTAAAAATACACAGCGTACAGCAAATGAAAGACACAGATCTTGTGAATCCAGACAATATTTCAGATTTTCTAAGTGTTTTACAGCGAAAACACAATATAGCGTTATATTAGCTTACCACAATAGCAAACATCACAACAGCATTGATTCAAGCCAAAAATAGCGATAACGTATAAACCACCAAAATATATAAATTTTTTCACTAACCTTCTCAGAATTCTTCAGATGACAGTCCTATAACATCATATTACACAATGCATATAGAGTTTGTTCGAAAATGTGCATATTTAGCGGCACAAATCGTGGTTATACAATGTGATTAGTGGCCAAAACTTCAAGCAATCTGTCCGGCGCCATCTTGGAGAGGCACCTAATCTAATCGAAAACTATTCATAAACTTGACTAAAAAATACAGATTGGACAGCAAATGAAAGATAAATTAGTTCTTAATGCAATCGTTGTGTTAGATTTTTAAAATTAACGTTACTGCGCAATACAGCGTGCGCTAAAGCGAGACAGCACCATAGTTCATGGCGGAATTATTTGACATTTGTCAACATAAGTACGAATTAACAGCATAAAGACTGCTTACTATTTGCCGAGCTTCCATCAGAATCTTGGGCAAGGTGTCCTTTCTCCAGAACAATCGTCTTTTGGTTGAAAGATGTCCTCTTCTCATGTGGAAATAGCAGCTAACGATAGCCACCCACTGGAGAGGTGTCCAACTCGTGAAAGCGCATCACAAAGAAATCCAGGAAAATCGCAATAAACTGATCTAAACTGCTATAAGTCGGTTTAAATTAACTACCTTATGATGTCTTTAACAACTATAACGAATAAAAACATGACCGGAGATACAGAACTGCTAAAACGAAAGCTTTGCAGGAGGCCATTGTGATGTCCCTGATGCGCCAGGCGCCCCGTTGAAAAGAACGGTACTTCCGTTCCACGGTCTTATATAGGGCCCCAGATTGCGCAATCCACTCCATTCAAATTCTCCCCACTTACTGACATCTAGAGGAAGACGTATGCAGTGCATGTAGCCCGATGGCTTACATGGGGACTTATAAACTGACCTCAGAACAGGGACCTCGATTTCTGAAATCTCACTCCCTGACAGGAAATGTGCTGCAGAATGAGTTCTGTTTCACTCAGAGAAATAATTCAAACGGTTTTAGAAACTAGAGAGTGTTTTCTATCCAATAGTAATAATAATATGCATATTGTACGAGCAAGAATTGAGTACGAGGCAGTTTAATTTGGAAACGAAATTATTACAAAGTGCAAATAGCACCCCCTATTGCCAAGAGGTTTTAATACACCACCAGAGACTGACTACGTTATTAATACACCATCAGACTGACTACATTATTAATACACCACCAGACTGACTACGTTATTAATACACCACCAGAGACTGACTACATTATTAATACACCACCAGAGACTGACTACGTTATTAATACACCACCAGAGACTGGTACTAAAGTTATTAATAAACCACCAAAGACTGACTAAGTATTTAATACACCACAGGGACTGACTGCACAACCCAGACACTGTAACACTGTTAAGACACTGTAACACTGTACAGTATCAGTGTTACAGTGTCTGGGTTGTCCAACAGTTGGATTACATCTGACGTATAGTACAGTGGAGAGAGGGGAACCTGTTATGAGCGGATTAGACTGGGATTAGGGATTGGGCTGGTTGTCAGAGAGGTCGCAGAGAGGTTGCAGAGAGGAAAGAAGGGGAGAAGAGAGGAGAGGAGAGAGAAGAGAGGAGAGGGCTGCCTTACATTACAGTTTTGTGGATTGTCTCGATGGCGTGCTCCAGTTCCTCTTTCTGGTCCGGGACAAAGCGGTACTCTGACACGTATCCCGACACATGTTTGTACGGGTCGTAGTCGCCAAGCTCGGCTGGAGAGAAATAGTGAAAGAAAGACACATGAGCACAGGCATACACACACGCACACACACACATTTTGACTGTGTGAGAGATCACATAATACAAGGAACAGTGGCATCACATAATACTAATCTCTATTTTTATTAACTATTTATACCTCTCTCCTGTCTGTCTGTCTGTCTGTCTGTCTGTCTGTCTGTCTGTCTGTCTGTCTGTCTGTCTGTCTGTCTGTCTGTCTGTCACTCTTCTCTCTCGCCGTCTCTCTCGCCATCTCTCTCTCTGTCCCTCTCTCTTTGCGTCTCTATCTCTCTGTGTGTCTCTCTCTCTGTGTGTCTCTCTCTCTCTGTGTCTCTCTCTCTCTGTGTGTCTCTCTCTCTGCCTCTGTCTCTCTGCCCCTCTCTCTCATCCTTTCTCTCTCTACCTCTCTCTCTCTGCCCCTCTCTCTCTCTGCCTCGCTTTTTCTGCCTCGCTCTTTCTGCCTCTGTGTGTACTCACACTGTATGGCCAGAGCAGCCAGCTGGGCGCTGATGTCGAGGGGACAGGGGATTCTGCCCTGTAGTACGTCCTGCTTCACCTGCAGGAAGAACTGATACCTACAGTACCCAGAGACACACACACACACACACATCCATATAGCACATGAAACACAGTACAAGCTATTTCATATTGTCATAGATAAGGACATAACCTGTAGTCTGCATGTAATCTTTTATACTGTATGTGTGGCTGTGAAGGCCAATTCAATAAAAAGTAGGGAGATGATAACACTGTTGTGTGACTGGATGATTGGTCAATGATATACTGTTTAGCAGGGGTAGGCAACCCTGGTCCTGGAGTGCTGCAGACACTTCATGTTTTTTTTAATGGACCTGGAAGACCAGGTGTGTTGAATTTAGGCAATCCCTGAACTGATCAATTAGCTCAGTTGGTCAGGTGTGGTGCCTAGTTGGAACAAAACCCTGCAGTACCTGCGGTACTCCAGGAACAGCGTTGACTACCTCTGATATATAGCATAGCACAATGATATTATCTGGAGAAATCTAGAAATCTAAATATATACCTTGTTATTTCTTCTTTTAGCTTGCAGGGATTTTCAGCGTAAAATTTGACCCCAAAATAGAGTGTGTATGGAGGCCCTTCTGAGAGAGAGACAGAGAGAGAGAGAGAGAGAAAGATAGAGAGAGAAAGAAAGATAGAGAGAGAAAGAGAGAGAGATTTCAGCAGCAGCAAACTCTCTGTATCCAAACAGCTGAGAGGCTTTCAACTCAACTGAATGCAGAGAAAGGAAGAGATACTTACTTGTTATTAAATCTTTGTGTTCTGAAAGGGTTTTCGAGGGGTCTAGCCAATACTGCAAACAAAAAACACAGAGAAGACATTCAAATGACATACAAAAATGACAGCCATAATGATTATTTGTTTACATAAGTAGTATCATACGTAATATACAATATGTAACTAGTAGCCTATGTGTACATTAACAAATACAGAATGTACTGTAACAAGCTATCTTGAGCATGAGTATTCAGTAATCTCGGTTAACCCAGAACTAAAGTATTGCGTAATGGGTCAGATGCTTGATTAAGTTCTGGGTCCATAAGATTTAAGAGAAGAGGTCAAATGAGGATCAGAACTACAACGAAGCGATCCACCCTTTCTCTTTGCAAGTCTGTGTGCCAAATGTCTCATCCCCTTCCAAAATTCGAAAGATGCTAATACCTGTGAAATCGTGATTTGTCCAAATAACCAGTGACGGAAAACACAAGCACAGGAACTAATGCTGCTGATCTCACACATCCCGTTGTATCATGACAGATATACCGTACCCTTTATGTTTACATAGTCTGTCCATGAGAGATTCAGTATTCAGTAATTGGCTGGAAGAAATGGAGAAATGCACTTTGTTATGTAAAGTCATGGCTGAGTGGTGTATGCAGTGTGTGCGTGTGTGCGTGTGTGTGTGTGTGTGTGTGTGTGTGTGTGTGTGTGTGTGTGTGTGTGTGTGTGTGTGTGTGTGTGTGTGTGTGTGTGCGCATGTAGTGTAGTGTAGTGTGCAGTCAGTGTATTGGACGGGACTCAGGCAGCTCCAGAGCGGGACGTTTAGTCATGCTAACTCTGGCATAATACTGAAGCCGCATTAAAACCAACTTTAATAAATGGTCTCGTTAAAAAGGAGTGTGAGTCATTCACATCTGCATCAGTAAAACATGGATTTTAAACAGGTCACAGCATGCTGCCACAGAGGCAAAAATCAAACACATGAAGCTTCTTCTTTATTGGCTTCTATTCATTATCTTATACTGTACTGGTATTTTGGAATTGCGATCTATTTTTTATCTCGTTGGACCTCTGGCTCTCACGTCAATGAACATCTGATTTGGGAACATTCCTGCAAGACTGCCTGGGTTACTGTGCACAATTTCCTTATATCACGTTGATGATGGACATTAAATGATCATATATACAGTACCAGTCAAAAGTTTGGACACACCTACTCATCCCAAGGTTTTTCTTTATTTTGACTATTTGCTACATTGTAGAATAATAGTGAATACATCAAAACTATGAAATAACACATATGGAATCACGTTTTAACCAAAAAAGTGTTAAACAAAATATATTTGAGAATCTTCAAAGTAGCCACCCTTTGCCTTGATGACAGCTGTGCACACTCTAGGTAAGTCAGTTAAGAACAAATTCTTATTTACAATGACGGCCAAACCCTAACCAGGCCAATTGTGCGCCGACCTATGGGACTCCCGATCACGACCGGTTGTGATACAGCCCGGGATCGACCCAGGGTCGGTAGCTGTGATACAGTACCTTAGACCGCTGCGCCGCTCGGGAGCCCACAAAAGCTCTGAAGACATGTACATTACATACAATGACCCTATGTGACAATAGACATAAACAGCGTGTAGGTCTCCATATTCATGTGTTTATCACTGGTTACAGCAGCTACTGCGCTGTGGTGTCTATTTGTGGGATGTTGTCGAGCTTCTTATGATCATGAATGCAAACTGCAATTTTCAAATCATTGTTGTGGAGCTCGTTGTGAATGCTAACTGCAATTTTCAAATCATTGTTGTGGAGCTCGTTGTGAATGCTAACTGCTATTTTCAAATCTTTATTTGCAGTGTTGTCACAGTGACGCCTTGCTTTGCTGTGATATTGTATCAGAGCTCACAATGTCATTGCAGCTCATGCTTCTCCTGGGAGCCATCGGTACAGACAGATCGACAACAGTGTCATTGCAGCTCATGCTTCTCCTGGGAGCCATCGGTACAGACAGATCGACAACAGTGTCATTACAGCTCATGCTTCTCCTGGGAGCCATCGGTACAGACAGATCGACAACAGTGTCATTACAGCTCATGCTTCTCCTGGGAGCCATCGGTACAGACAGATCGACAACAGTGTCATTGCAGTTCATGCTTCTCCTGGGAGCCATCGGTACAGACAGATCGACAACAGTGTCATTGCAGTTCATGCTTCTCCTGGGAGCCATCGGTACAGACAGATCGACAACAGTGTCATTACAGCTCATGCTTCTCCTGGGAGCCATCGGTACAGACAGATCGACAACAATGTCATTGCAGCTCATGCTTCTCCTGGGAGCCATCGGTACAGACAGATCGACAACAGTGTCATTACAGCTCATGCTTCTCCTGGGAGCCATCGGTACAGACAGATCGACAACAATGTTTCTCTTCCTCTGTTTTTAACAACTTAACACGGTGAAAAAACACAGTGATAAACAACAGTCTGTTCACTTCACATCAGCATCAGACACCGGCAGCAAACATTCAAAACAAACGGGAGTGCCTTTGTTCACACAGTTCACACGAAACAGCATAAGGACTCAGCTCTTTTAAAAATGAGACTGAAATAAATATTATTATTCGCTCAATGTTTTCTGCTTTAGCTTGACTGTAGGGCATGGCAGCTGATATCGCGTTACGGAACTGCTTACATTTCTACTATAAATGAATAGCACCGCACCCCTTGCATGAAGAAACAGCTTCAAGTCCTGTTTTATATGCATTCCATATATTTGTATGTGAATTTCTGGTGATGTTGCTACTAGCCAAGCTGAACATGGAAATTGTTAGAGGAGGGGAAGAGTCTGTGGACTGAATCTTTGGATTCTCTGGCATTCTGGGGCATGGAGATGAATAAATGTTAGCGTAATGAGGTAGGCTAGACTAGGATAACCTATTTCAGACTAAAGTAGGTCACTGAAAGATGCTGTGTGGTGCACCCTCGCCATTCCCTCCCACCTAAATCCTCACCCCACCACACTACAGATGGGCACCAGGGCCGTGTTCATTAGGGCTCATCATAGCAAAATGTATCAAAAAGTTTTTAATGGAAAATAGAAAACAAGTGTTTCTCATTGGACAAGTTCAAGTAGTCCCTCCCTGTTTCAAAGCAATTCAAATGTTATTTGTCACATGCAACGAATACAACAGGTGTAGACCTTACAGTGAAATGCTTACTTACAAGCCCTTAACCAAAGCTGTTTTAAGAAAAATACCTTAAAAAATAAATAAATAAAAGTAACAAATTATTAAAGAGCAGCAGTAAAATAACAATAGCGAGGCTCTATAGAGGTGGTACCGGTACAGAGTCAATTTGCGGGGGCACCGGTTAGTCGAGGTAATATGTATATGTAGGTAGAGTTATTAAAGTGACTATGCATAGATAATAAACAGAGAGTAGCAGCAGCGTAAAAGAGAGGTGGGGGGGAAATGCAAATAGTTTGGGTAGCCATTTGATTAGATGTTCAGGAGTCTTGGACCTAGACTTGGCGCTCCGGTACCGCTTGCTGTGCGGTAGCAGAGAGAACAGTATATGACTAGGGTGGCTGGAGACTTTGACCATTTTTAGGGCCTTCCTCTGACACAGCCTGGTATAGAGGTCCTGGATGGCAGGAAGCTTGGCCCCAGTGATGTACTGGGCTGTACGTACTACACACTTTAGTGCCTTGCGGTCGGAGGCCGAACAGTTGCCATACCAGGCAGTGATGCAACCAGTCAGGATGCTCTCGATGGTGCAGCTGTAGAACGTTTTGACGATCTGAGGACCCATGCCAAATCTTTTCAGTCTCCTGAGGGGGAATAGGTTTTGTCGTGCCCTCTTCACGACTGTCTTGGGGTGCATGGACCATGTTAGTTTGTTGTTGATATGGACACCAAGGAACTTGGAAGTTCTCAACCTGCTCCACTACTGCCCCGTCGATGAGAATGGGAGTGTGCTAGGTCCTCCTTTTCCTATAGTCCACAATCATATCCTTAGTCTTGATCACGTTGAGGGAGAGGTTGTTGTCCTGGCACCACACGGCAAGGTCTCTGACCTCCTCCCTATAAGCTGTCTCGTCGTTAACGGCGATCAGGCCTACCACTGTTGTGTCATCGGCAAACTTAATGATGATTTTGGAGTCGTGCCTGGCCATGCAGTCATGAGTGAACAGGGAGTACAGGAGGGGACTGAGCACGCACCCCTGAGGGGCTCCTGTGTTGAGGATCAGCATGGCGGATGTGTTGTTACCTACCCTTACCACCTTACCGCCTGTCAGGAAGTCCAGGATCTAGTTGCAGAGGGAGGTGTTTAGTCCCAGGGTCCTTAGCTTAGTGATGAGCTTTTAGTGCACTATGGTATTGAACGCTGAGCTGTAGTCAATGAATAGCATTCTCACAGAGGTGTTCCTTTTGTCCACATGTGAAAGGGCAGTGTGGAGTGCAATAGAGATTGTATCATCTGTGGATCTGTTTGGGCGGTATGCAAATTGGAGTGGGTCTAGTGTTTTTGGGATAATGGTGTTGATGTGAGCCATGACCAGCCTTTCAAAGCACTTCATGGCTACAGACGTGAGTGCTACGGGTCGGTAGTAATTTAGGCAGGTTACCTTAGTGTTCTTGAGCACAGGGACTATGGTGGTCTGCTTGAAACATGTTGGTATAAGGACAGGGAGGGAGAGGGACAGGGAGAGGTTGAAAATGTCAGTGAAGACACTTGCCAGTTGGTCAGCGCATGCTCGGAGTACACGTCCTGGTATTCAGTCTGGCCCTGCGGCCTTGTAAACGTTGACCTGTTTAAAGGTCTTACTCACATCGGCTACAAAAAGCGTTATCACACAGTCGTCCGGAACAGCTGATGCTCTCATGAAGCCAGTGACTGATGTGGTGTACTCCTCAATGCCATTGGAAGAATCCCCGAACACATTCCAGTCTGTGCTAGCAAAACAGTCCTGTAGCTTAACATATGCTTTATCTGACCACTTTTTTATTGACCTGGTGCTTCCTGGTTTAGTTTTTGCTTGTAAGCAGGAATCAGGGGGATAGAGTTATGGTCAGATTTGCCAAATGGTGGGTGAGGGAGAGCGTTGTACACGTCTCTGTGTGTGGAGTAAAGGTGGTCTAGATTTTTTTCCCTCTGGTTGCACATTTAACATGCTGGTAGAAATTTGATATTTTCTTTCGTTTTTTGCCTAATGAATACAACCCAGAACACACCGGAACGAGTATTGGTGTCCAGGGGAACGTGATTAGAGCTATGTCTGTGTGATTGAATTAGAATAAGTTAATTGAATTGGTTAATCTTATCTAATTTGCAATAATAACATCAGTGCAGCTGTTGTGTTCCAGTGCATGCTAATTTATGCAAATGAGGGGGTTGAGGATTAGAACAGTGGCTGACAGCGACAGGATGTCAGCCATCATCCATGGACAACCAGACAAAGACAGAGGGGTTCCACTCAGAAAGACAACCTGAGAAACAATCTACTTCTGATTTCTCTAACTGGTAGTCATCTTCCAATGAACAGCGACTGACTGGAGGAGAACAAAGTAAGAAAACCTTTGGTAACACATTACTTAGAAAATAACCTTACACTCTTAGAAAAAAGGGTACTAAAAGGGTTCTGTGTATAGTAGACAGTTAATGGGCTACATCTATGTGCATTCATGGCACCTGCACAAAGCCCCTCCAGATCTATTTACATTTTTATATCTGCAATACTTATTGAACACCTCAAGGTGTTTATTTTTATTACATGGGATTAGAGTGTGTTCTATCTATCAGTATGAGAAAGGCATGTCTTTCTGCCCTCCAACACAGCTCAGTTGCCAAGTGACTAGAACTGATAAATAATAGAATGATAGATAATAAATTAAAAGGCTCTGTCATCATGAGGCAGACAGTTTGATTGACCAGTCGGACTGAGAGGCCCAGGCTCTGTTCTAATATCTCTACTTGTTCTAGAATGAAGATTGATCCACAAGAATGAACTAAACAATGTATTGGGAGTGCATTTTAATTACGGCTAGGGGTTCCGCTAGCGGAACGTTTTGACAACGTCTGGGGAAATTGCAGAGCGTGAAATTCAAAATAAATTATTAGAAATAACAAGTGCAATACACCAAAATGAAGCTTAACTTCTTGTTAATCCAGCCACCATGTCAGATTTCAAAAAGGCTTCATGGCAAAAGCAAACCATGCGATTATCTGAGGACAGCACCCCATCAAACAAACACATGACAATCATATTTCAACCCACCAGGCGCAACACAAAACTCAGAAATAACGATATAATTCATGCCTTACCTTTGAAGATCTTCTTCTGTTGGCACTCCAATATGTCCCATAAACATCACAAATGGTCCTTTTGTTCGATTAATTCCGTCGTTATATCCCCAAAATGTCCATATATTTGGCGCGTTTGATTCAGAAAAACACCAGTTCCAACTTGCCCAACATGACTACACATTATCTAATACGTTACCTGTAATCTTGGTCCAAACATTTCAAACAATTTACCTAATCCAACTTTAGGTATTTTTAAACGTAAATAATCGATCAAATTTAAGACAGGATACACTGCGTTCAATAGCGGATAAAATTAATGTGGAGTGAGCTTCAGGTCGCTCGCCCCAAACAAAACAGTACACTTGGCTATACACCCAGAAAGGAAAGGGCTACTTCTTCATTTCTCAAAGGAAAAACATCAACCAATTTTTAAAGACTGTTGACATCTAGTGGAAGCGATAGGAACTGCAAGCAAGTGCCTTAGAAATCTAGATCCACATAGAAATCCCATTGAAAACACAGTGAACTCAAAACAAAAAAAATCCTGGATGATTTGTACTCGGGGTTTCGCCTGCCAAATAAGTTATGTTATACTCACAGACATTATTGTAACAGTTTTAGAAACTTTAGAGTGTTTTCTATCCAATTATATGCATATCCTATCCATATATTATATGCATATCCTAGCTTCTGGGCCTGAGTAGCAGGCAGTTTACTTTGGTCACGCTTTTCATCCGGACGTGAAAATACCGCCCCCTATCCCAAACAGGCTAAGCGATGTGCTGGTGTAGATATTGGAGCATTCTGGAACCTCAGTCATCTTACTACAACTTCAGCCTCAATATTCTGGAGGGTTACACCAGGAGAGGGCATTGATATTGTAATGAAGGGTGTAGCTAGCAGGCAGGCAGGCAGCCCCATATAAATGACAGAGAAGTCTCTCTAAGTGGATAGGTTTTGATTATGGGCCTGCTTCTCCATGCACAGACACTAAAAGCGTCACTGCTCTCTGACACACAGTAACAGTGTGTGTATCTATCAGTCCCGAAGCAGCTCCAATATGTTGGTACATGTATGTCGTTTACGACCCCAGAGGGTAGGAATGATGTGGATGTGCATGCTGATCCTAGCACGCTCTTGGGTCTAATATTACCCAAGCACAGCGGGGATAACCTGCCATAAACAACATAGCTATGTGTATGATAGAATGATTCTATAAACTTTTATGCAAAAGTGTAAAGGCATTTCTTTTTAAATCTAATACGACTCTTTTCTCCAGAAGGATTCAGTAGCTTAGATGCATCCTCTGTGCTCATCTTCAAAAAAACAAGGTTGG
The DNA here is from genome assembly GCF_016432855.1 of Salvelinus namaycush. Taxonomy (NCBI): domain Eukaryota; kingdom Metazoa; phylum Chordata; class Actinopteri; order Salmoniformes; family Salmonidae; genus Salvelinus; species Salvelinus namaycush. The sequence continues at coordinate 11,417,299 of NC_052309.1, read as the reverse complement.
CTAACCTTATAAATCACAACCCTCGGTCAAACATAGTTCAACATCAAACCAGTGTTACAGCTGTTGTTAGGCATGCCTACATCATGGAGATGAACTGGAACAGCATACCACTGAGAAAAACAAGAGTGAAGGTAGAAAACATTCGCCATGGATACAGTTACTGTTCGAAGTTATAGCATTAGAATCATCGACAGCGAGAATGAATGGTGTTAGTCAAGGAACAATTGAGGCCTGAACAAATATACTTGACTCTAAAGAATAATCTCAGCTAAAGCTAAACTTTCTTTGCTTTCAGCTCCATGGGGAAGGGGTGGTATGGGGAGGGTTTTCTCTGGTCGCCGGGAGGAGGGCGGGGCAGTGGGGGGTGGTGGGTGACTGACCCTAGCAACCCTAGTTGCTAGGGGGGGTAGGAAGGGGTGGGAAATGGTTTCCGGGAGTGGGGGGTGGGGGTAGTGATGTAAAGTATTTAAGTAAAAATACTTGAAAGTATTTGTACTTTACTATTTATTGTGGCAGCCGGCAGAGAGAGGAGAGGGGACTGGCAATTGAGGAGAGATATCTTGCAGGTAGCTGGCTCCACCCCCAAACCTTATATGGACTTCCTGCCCCAACAAGGAAAGGCTGTGTGTCGTTAAGCCAGGGGGTGCTTGGGGATAAAGGAGCCTGCACAAAGGAGGTGAGAGACGAGATGTAGAAGAGATGTATGAAGTGTGAGAGAAACGAGACCAAAATCTGTGTGATTGCCCGTTGTGACCTGGACTGTCGGACTACCCCCCCCCGATCTGGCGGTCTCACTAAACACACATGCTTTGTTAGAAAATTATGTCTGAGTGCTGGAGTGTGCCCCTGGCTATCAGTCAATTTTAAAATCAAGAAAATGGTGCCTTTGGTATGTTTAATATAAGGAATTTGAAATTATTTATACTTTGACTTTCAATACTTATGTAAGGATGTACGATGAGAGTCGGGAAACAAGTTCAGGGAGTGAATACATTTAATAAATAAACAAAACACGAACAGCGCACCGACATGAAACAGATACAAGAACAATGACGACTGGGGAAGAAACCAAAGGGAATGACATATAAAGAGCAGGTAATCAAGGAGGAGATGGAGTCCAGGTGAGGGTCATTATACGCGTTACGCTGGTGACAGGTGTTCGCCCTAACGAGCAGCCTGGTGACCTAGAGGCAGGAGAGGGAGCACGTGACAACTTAAGTATGTTTTAGCAATTACATTTACTTTTGATATTTAAGTATATTTAAAATCAAATACTTTTAGACTTTTACTCATGTAGTATTCTGCTGGGTGACTTTCACTTTTACAAATTTTCTAAGATATCTTGGGTACTGGGTACTTCCACAACTGGGGGGTTGGATGGAGACATGGTGGCTGGGTGGTGCTGGGGGAACAGGATGGGAGGAAGGATGGAGACATGGTGGCTGGGTGGGGTTGGGAGAACAAGATGGGAGGAAGGACAGAGACATGGTGGCTGGGTGGGGTTGGTGGAACGGGATGGGAGGTTGGGGGTGGAGACATGGTGGCTGGGTGGAACGGGATGGGAGGTTGGGGGTGGAGACATGGTGGCTGGGTGGAACGGGATGGGAGGTTGGGTGGGGTAGGTGGAATGGGATGGGAGGTTGGGGGTGGAAACATGGTGGCTGGGTGGGGTAGGTGGAATGGGATGGGGAGGTTGGGGGTGGAAACATGGTGGCTGGGTGGGGTAGGTGGAACGGGATGGGAGGTTGGGTATGGAAACATGGTGGCTGGGTGGGGTAGGTGGAACGGGATGGGAGGTTGGGGGTGGAAACATGGTGGCTGGGTGGGGTAGGTGGAATGGGATGGGGAGGTTGGGGGTGGAAACATGGTGGCTGGGTGGGGTAGGTGGAATGGGATGGGAGGTTGGGTATGGAAACATGGTGGCTGGGTGGGGTAGGTGGAATGGGATGGGATGGGAGGTTGGGTATGGAAACATGGTGGCTGGGTGGCTGGGTGGGGTAGGTGGAATGGGATGGGAGGTTGGGGGTTGAGACATGGTGGCTGGGTGGGGTAGGTGGAATGCGATGGGAGGTTGGGGGTGGAGACATGGTGGCTGGGTGGGGTAGGTGGAATGGGATGGGAGGTTGGGGGTGGAGACATGGTGGCTGGGTGGGGTAGGTGGAATGGGATGAGAGGCTCAGGGTGGAGGCCCTTTTCTCCTGTTTATATTCAACTATGTTTGTATTTCTTACTGATTGATTTGTTCTTTCTTTTGAGTGGCAGCCTACAGGTACGAACCAAAAAGAACTAAACAAATAAACATTTGGTCCCCCCCCAAAAAGTGGAAGTCAAATGCATTATTTGGGGGTTGAATGAATGAAAAAGAAAACACTCATATCTTGATTAGATAAGTATTCACCCCCCTGAGTCAATACATGTTATAAACACCTTTGGCTGCAATGAGTACAGCTGTGAGTATTTTGGGGTAAGTCTCTAAGAGCTTTGCACACCTGGATTGTGCAATATTTTCCCATTATTATTTTCCAAATTCTTCAAACTCTATCAAGTTGGTTGTTGATCAATACTAGACAGCCATTTTCAGAGTTTCACCATATATTTTCAAGCAGATTTAAGTCAAAACTGTTACTAGGCCACTCAGGAACATTCAATGTCTTCTTGCTAAGCAACTCCAGTGTAGATTTGGCCTTGTGTTTTAGGTTATTGTCCTACTGAAAGGTGAATTTGTCTCTCAGTGTCAGACTGAAGCAGACTGAACCAGGTTTTTCCTCTAAGATTTTGCCTGTGCTTAGCTCCATTCCGTTTCTTTCTATCCGGAAAATCTCCCCAGTTCTTGCAGATGACAAGCATACCCTATAACATGATGCAGCCATCACCATGCTTGAAAATACAAAAAGTGGTACTCAGTGATGTGTTGTGTTGGATTTGCCCCAAACATAACACTTCGTATTCAGGACAAAAAGTGAATTCCTTTGTCACATTTTTTGCAGTAGTACTGTAGTGCCTTGTTGCAAACAGAATGCATGTTTTGGAATATTTTTAGTCAGTACCGGTTTGCTTTATTTCACTGTCATTTAGGTTAGTATTGGGGATTTACTAAAATTTTGTTGATCCATAATCAGTTTTATTCTATCATAGCATAAAACTCCATAACTGTTTTACAATTTTAATAAAATAACAAAAAAATAAAGAGAGAGAGAGAGCCAGAGAGAGAAACAGGAATAGAGAGACAGGGATAGAGAGAGAGAGGGAGGTGGGGAGAGATGAATAGATGGGAGATGGATAGAAAGACAGAGAGAGGGAGAGAGATGGATAGAAAGAGAGAGAGATGGATAGAAAGACAGAAAGAGGTGGATAGAAAGACAGAGAGAGAGAGAGAGATAGATGGATAGAAAGAGAGCGAGAGAGATGGATAGAAAGACAGAGAGAGAGAGATAGATGGATAGAAAGACACAGAGAGAGAGAGATAGAGAGAGAGATGGATAGATGGATGGATAGAAAGACGGAGAGAGAGAGATGGATAGAAAGATGAAGAGAGAGAGATGGAATGAAAGATGAAGAGAGAGATGGACAGAGACAGAGAGAGAGAGAGAGAGAGAGAGAGAAAAATAAAAACAAATTGAGCTTTGAAGGTTAGAGGGACGTGAGTGAACAATGTAACATGCTGACCAGACCTGACACGTCGCGTGTGCGAGCATCACAAAATACATTTAGAAATCCATGTTATTCAATTATTGCACCCACACTGCTCGCGCGCGCCAACGAGCGTATGCGATGCAAAGGGCTAAAATAGAACTTTCTATTTCTGACGCAGATCGCACTGAAAGTCCTGCCTCTCCCATCTCCTCATTGATTTATAGAAGCAGGTACCCACGTGCCATCTCCTCATTGGTTATACCCACGTGGGTGATTGAATGACGAACTGTTTTGCTGGTCGTTGTGGTAATACTATGAAAGTTTAGATGCCGATCACCATATAAGTTCAAAGATGAAAAAGCCTGGAAGGAGGACAGATGACTAGAAACGATTCAGTTGGCCGTTTTATGTGTGGATTAATTGTCGGAGTAGAGGATCTTGTGCATTTCAGGTAAAATAACAACTCAATGTTTATATCCCAGGACAAATTAGCTAGCAACAGCAAGCTAGCTAAATAGGACAAATTAGCTAGCAAGTGCAAGCTAACTAGCTAAATTGCCGTACATGTTTAATGCTTTTCGACCTGTCCCCAAATTAATGTCATTGGTTCAGAGTTTGTTTTTATATTTTAACCTGCGTGTCGTGATCGCGTTTGGTGTAGGGGGACAAAATACATTTATGCACGATAGCGCACGATGGTGCACGCGCGTAGCCGGTTTGGGTTCCGTGTAAGAATCCTCTCTTGTTCAGGGTGTGTGATAATTAAGCAATAAGGCCCGAGGGGGTGTGGTATATGGCCAATATACCACGGCTAAGGACTGTTCTTAAGCACGACACAATGCGGAGTGCCTGGTTACAGCCCTTAGCCGTGAGGTGCCTTATTGCTATTATAAACTGGTTACCAACGTAACTAGAGCAGTAAATACATGTTTTGTCATACCCGTGGTATACAGTCTGATATACCACAGCGGTCAGCCAATCAGCATTCAGGGCTCGAACCACCCAGTTTATAATAGTGCATAGTACATGTTAGGGCATAGGCTATATCCAACAAGTCAAACAGACAGTGATGCTGGCGTTCCAACATTTTCAGTCTCCTTTCACTATTTTTCTTTCATCCTATGCTGGTCTGACGATAAATCAGGGCTTGGCCGACAGCCCCCTGAAGGCATTGCACAGGATACCGCCCATCCATGTGAGAGAGAGATGGGGACGTTGGGAGAGTATGTATGTGTCCTAAATGGCACACTATTCCCATAATAGTGCACTCCTTTTGACCAGAACCATTCCCTATGTAGTGCACTACATAGGGAATAGGGTGCCATTTAGGACACAGATATCATCATGTTCTTTTATGGCTCTGTACTCTGACTAACTCTGAGTGTGTGTAGCCCTGGGGCCCTGCATGGGTTATTACTACTCCTCCCCAGCCCTACTCTACCCTATCATGGGCTGGGCCTGCGTGGGACGCTCTGTGATGGCACCTTCTGTAGGAATGACAGGACAGAGAATGACCCCCGGCCAATATTCACAGAGCTGTTGTTGTCTTTATAGGATAATAATGCTTACTATTTTCACTTTGACTGGGGCAAGCTGAAGCTACCATCTTCAGATATCTAAGCCAGACATCTGACTTGAGGCGAAATAACCTTTCTAATCTCACCAGACACTTTGATTAGTGTATATGAAGGAAGGAAATAATCGCTCCGGTGCCCCATTCATAATGTAATGTCATAAGCATGTCATAATGCATAAAGCCTTCCCTGGTCTACTGTGAGATTATCAGTGGTGTGCTGAGATACTGTCACTCACATGGACACACATTCATATACACATTCACTTATAAATGTATATATTATTTGTATAAATATGTTTATAGAAATCACTGGTGACTCACCGTCTGGTGGCTGCGGTCACAGTAGCGCAGCCCGAAGAAGTCTGTCTCTACCAGCTTCACATGGTCCAACACAAAGTCCAGCACCACCGAACCCTTAGTAGACTTCTGTGGAACACAAAGTGTTTTGGAACTCAGTGTCTGAGTCACAGGCAAACGTGTTCCCATGCAAAGACATCAAGTTGATGTCAGTGTTTTTACTTATGGAATATAAACTGGGTAGATTTCACATTATAGCTATTAATGCATTCTGAGGCAACAGGCAAAGTATTCTGAAATACCATGGTGGGCTTCTGTACTGACAGTCATGTTTTGAAGAATAAATAGCTTCAACGATATATGGCATATACAATATATGGCATATACAATATAGCTCTTATTTTATTCTGAGGAGAGATAGTCTCTCTCTCGGTGTCTGGATTCAGAAATGGCATAAAGAGACTCTGTAAGAGAGTAGACCTATGTCTTCAGGGAAATATCAATTATATATAAATGATTACTTTGCTAAGCAATGAAAACTGCCTTCCACTGCAATTTACACGCCTCATGGTGCCTCTCATTACCATTTCTGAGGCTTACAAAAGCAATCTGCTAAAAGAAACAATATTAGGACTTTGATTTTAGTATGAACCAGACGAACTCTGGTTCCAGGAGTATTTCCAGAACACCTACACCACTGTTGCAAGATAATCACATCTATTTCTCCTTTGTAGGGTGAAGAAACATCGTTGACCGTATCTTATCTGTCAGCACTTCAGCCTTCTCTTGTAGATACAGCATCAATCCAAATGCATCCACTGACAATATAAGTATTTATTCCGATGGAAAACCAATTATGGATCACACCAACAATCCACATTTGCCTCAGCCTGGACCACAACCCAACCAAACCTTCCTCTCTCTCACCTACATTTAAAATGTTTCTTTAGATTTATCCTGAGTGCTATCTGATTGGCTACATCGATGCCTGTAATGAAAGATGGGGCTTTACTCACAGCTAACATCATCTCATGGTGAGGCTGAAACACAAACACAGACCACACTCACATTCCAAAACAACCCAGGGATTCCTACCCTCCTCTCTTTCCTTTCCATCTGAATGTCAACACACACATGGATACATGCTCAATTTCCCTGGTGTATGATGGAGAAATCGTATCAGGTGGATCATTGACAGACCAGCGGTGTTTCTGCATTGGGTTTGTGTTCTTTAACAGGACACCAGCATCCGTCTTGGCTGGAGGACATCTCTCTCTTTACCTAATTATCTCTGTTTGCTCTTGACACAGAGAGGAGGAAACTGTGTGTGTGTGTGTGTGTGTGTGTGTGTGTGTGTGTGTGTGTGTGTGTGTGTGTGTGTGTGTGTGTGTGTGTGTGTGTGTGTGTGTGTGTGTGTGTGTGTGTGTGTGTGTGTGTGTGTGTGTGTTTCTCTCTGACTGCTCCTCTTAACCACAAAGCACATGTTTGATGAATCACAAGGTGTACACTGACAAAGTCAGTATGATTTATGCCATCAAAGCATGTGAACACAGACAAACAGACCACGCTCAGCTGGCTAGAGACCAAATGTGACTTCTTAGAGCAGACTATCCCATCTTTCAGCAGTAGAACAATAAGCAGCAGTGTGGGACACCTAGTGAATTTATATGTTGTCTCATGACAACTTACACTCCTATTAAGAATTCAAGAAGACCAAGGATATCAAGTTTAAGAAGACCAAACAACCACATAGGATGAGTGGGTCCAAGTTAATTCCTATGGCACCTAAAGTAGTGCACTTCCTCATGTTAATGGTTCATTACTTCCTCCTGTGTGATTCAGAGCTCATCTGCATGTTTTCATGATCTACTCCAATCTGCAGGTGCACTCCAAGGGAATCACAAGTGGGCTGCCTGTGTCTGACACAGGAGACAGGCTCTCTCTCTGTCTCTCTTCTTCTTCTCTCTCTCTCTCTCCCTCTCTCCCCTTTCTCTTAAGGTACTCTCTATCTCCCTCGCTCACTCTCTCTCCCTCTGCTGTTGTCTCATCTCTGATTAAACCACATGATGCATATGCCTGTCACCTGCTAGACAGAAAGACAGCTGTTTCACAGTGGCTCTGTGCTTCCTTCTCCCTGAGTCCCTGTGGGGATATCCTCTACACTTCCTCCCTCTGATACATCCTCACACCCTGCCATCCTCACACCCTGCCATCCTCACGTCCTGACATCCTGTCAACTTCACATCCTGACAATGTCACATCCTGACAACTTCACATCCTCACATCCTGACATCCTCACATCCTGACATCCTCACATCCTAACATCTTGACATCCTGACATACTCACATCCTGACAACTTCACATCCTGACAACGTCACATCCTGACAACCTCACATCCTGCCATCCTCACGTCCTGACATCCTGACAACTTCACATCCTGACAACGTCACATCCTGACATCCTGACAACTTCACATCCTGACATCCTCACATCCTGACATCCTGACATCCTCACATCCTAACATCTTGACATCTTGACAACCTCACATCCTGACATCCTCACATCCTGACATCCTCACATCCTGACAACGTCACATCCTGACAACCTCACATCCTGACATCCTGACAACTTCACATCCTGACAACGTCACATCCTGACAACCTCACATCCTGACATCCTCACATCCTGACAACCTCACATCCTGACATCCTCACATCCTGACATCCTGACATACTCACATCCTGACATCCTGACAACCTCACATCCTGACATCCTGACAACCTCACATCCTGCCATCCTCACGTCCTGACATCCTGACAACTTCACATCCTGACAACGTCACATCCTGACAACCTCACATCTTGACATCCTGCCATCCTCACGTCCTGACATCCTGACAACTTCACATCCTGACAACGTCACATCCTGACAACCTGACATCCTCACATCCTGACATCCTCACATCCTGACAATCTCACATCCTGACATCCTGACATCCTCACATCCTGACATCCTCACATACTCACATCCTGACAACCTCACATCCTGACATCCTGACATACTCACATCCTGACATCCTGACATCCTAACATCTTGACATCCTGACATACTCACATCCTGAAATCCTCACATCCTAACATCTTGACATCCTGACATACTCACATCCTGAAATCCTCACATCCTGACATACTCACATCCTGAAATCCTCACATCCTAACATCTTGACATACTGACATCCTGACAACCTCACATCCTGACATCCTGACATCCTAACATCTTGACATACTCACATCCTGAAATCCTCACATCCTGACATCCTCACATCCTGACAACCTCACATCCTGACATCCTCACATCCTGACAACCTCACATCCTGACATCCTCACATCCTGACATACTCACATCCTGAAATCCTCACATCCTGACATCCTCACATCCTGACAACCTCACATCCTGACATCCTAACATCTTGACATCCTGACATACTCACATCCTAACATCTTGACATCCTGACATACTTACATCCTGACATCCTGACATCCTCACATCCTGACAACCTAACATCCTAACATCTTGACATCCTGACATACTCACATCTTGACATCCTCAACCTCACATCCTGAAATCCTGACTTCCTGAAATCCTGACTTCCTCACATCCTGAAATCCTGACTTCCTCACATCCTGACATCCTGACAACTTCACATCCTGACAACCTCACATCCTGACATCCTGACAACTTCACATCCTGACATCCTCACATCCTGACATCCTCACATCCTGACACCCTGACAACTTCACATCCTGACATCCTCACATCCTGACATCCTGACAACTTCACATCCTGACATCCTCACATCCTGACATCCTGACATCCTCACATCCTGACATCCTGACATACTCACATCCTGACATCCTGACATACTCACATCCTGACATACTCACATCCTGACATCCTGACATACTCACATCCTGACATACTCACATCCTGACATCCTGACATACTCACATCCTGACATCCTGACTTCCTGACATCCTGACATCCTCACATCCTGACATCCTGACATCCTGACATCCTCACATCCTGACATCTTGACATCCTCAACCTCACATCCTGAAATCCTGACTTCCTGAAATCCTGACTTCCTCACATCCTGAAATCCTGACTTCCTGAAATCCTGACTTCCTCACATCCTGAAATCCTGACTTCCTGAAATCCTGACTTCCTCACATCCTGAAATCCTGACTTCCTCACATCCTGACATCCTGACAACTTCACATCCTGACAACCTCACATCCTGACATCCTGACAACTTCACATCCTGACATCCTCACATCCTGACATCCTCACATCCTGACATCCTGACAACTTCACATCCTGACATCCTCACATCCTGACATCCTGACAACTTCACATCCTGACATCCTGACATCCTCACATCCTGACATCCTGACATCCTCACATCCTGACATCCTGACATACTCACATCCTGACATACTCACATCCTGACATCCTGACATACTCACATCCTGACATCCTGACATACTCACATCCTGACATCCTGACATACTCACATCCTGACATCCTGACATACTCACATCCTGACATCCTGACATCCTGACATCCTAACATCTTGACTTCCTGACATCTTGACTTCCTGACATCCTCACATCCTGACATCCTGACATCCTAACATCTTGACTTCCTGACATCCTCACATCCTGACATCCTGACAACCTCACATCCTGACATCCTGACAACCTCACATCCTGACATCCTCACATCCTGACATCCTGACATACTCACATCCTGACATCCTGACAACCTCACATCCTGACATCCTGACAACCTCACATCCTGCCATCCTCACGTCCTGACATCCTGACAACTTCACATCCTGACAACGTCACATCCTGACAACCTCACATCTTGACATCCTGCCATCCTCACGTCCTGACATCCTGACAACTTCACATCCTGACAACGTCACATCCTGACAACCTGACATCCTCACATCCTGACATCCTCACATCCTGACAATCTCACATCCTGACATCCTGACATCCTCACATCCTGACATCCTCACATACTCACATCCTGACAACCTCACATCCTGACATCCTGACATACTCACATCCTGACATCCTGACATCCTAACATCTTGACATCCTGACATACTCACATCCTGAAATCCTCACATCCTAACATCTTGACATCCTGACATACTCACATCCTGAAATCCTCACATCCTGACATACTCACATCCTGAAATCCTCACATCCTAACATCTTGACATACTGACATCCTGACAACCTCACATCCTGACATCCTGACATCCTAACATCTTGACATACTCACATCCTGAAATCCTCACATCCTGACATCCTCACATCCTGACAACCTCACATCCTGACATCCTCACATCCTGACAACCTCACATCCTGACATCCTCACATCCTGACATACTCACATCCTGAAATCCTCACATCCTGACATCCTCACATCCTGACAACCTCACATCCTGACATCCTAACATCTTGACATCCTGACATACTCACATCCTAACATCTTGACATCCTGACATACTTACATCCTGACATCCTGACATCCTCACATCCTGACAACCTAACATCCTAACATCTTGACATCCTGACATACTCACATCTTGACATCCTCAACCTCACATCCTGAAATCCTGACTTCCTGAAATCCTGACTTCCTCACATCCTGAAATCCTGACTTCCTCACATCCTGACATCCTGACAACTTCACATCCTGACAACCTCACATCCTGACATCCTCACATCCTGACATCCTCACATCCTGACACCCTGACAACTTCACATCCTGACATCCTCACATCCTGACATCCTGACAACTTCACATCCTGACATCCTCACATCCTGACATCCTCACATCCTGACATCCTGACATACTCACATCCTGACATACTCACATCCTGACATACTCACATCCTGACATCCTGACATACTCACATCCTGACATACTCACATCCTGACATCCTGACATACTCACATCCTGACATCCTGACTTCCTGACATCCTGACATCCTCACATCCTGACATCCTGACATCCTGACATCCTCACATCCTGACATCTTGACATCCTCAACCTCACATCCTGAAATCCTGACTTCCTGAAATCCTGACTTCCTCACATCCTGAAATCCTGACTTCCTGAAATCCTGACTTCCTCACATCCTGAAATCCTGACTTCCTGAAATCCTGACTTCCTCACATCCTGAAATCCTGACTTCCTCACATCCTGACATCCTGACAACTTCACATCCTGACAACCTCACATCCTGACATCCTGACAACTTCACATCCTGACATCCTCACATCCTGACATCCTCACATCCTGACATCCTGACAACTTCACATCCTGACATCCTCACATCCTGACATCCTGACAACTTCACATCCTGACATCCTCACATCCTCACATCCTGACATCCTGACATCCTCACATCCTGACATACTCACATCCTGACATACTCACATCCTGACATCCTGACATACTCACATCCTGACATCCTGACATACTCACATCCTGACATCCTGACATACTCACATCCTGACATCCTGACATACTCACATCCTGACATCCTGACATCCTAACATCTTGACTTCCTGACATCTTGACTTCCTGACATCCTCACATCCTGACATCCTGACATCCTAACATCTTGACTTCCTGACATCCTCACATCCTGACATCCTGACAACCTCACATCCTGACATCCTGACAACCTCACATCCTGACATCTTGACATCCTCAACCTCACATCCTGAAATCCTGACTTACCCACATCCTGACAACCTCACATCCTGACATCCTCACATCCTGACATCCTGACAAACCTTTAACAATACCATAAACAAGCAGTGAAATTGAAACTCCAACATCATATAAACTCCTGAGTGGTTAATTACCACCTGTGAAGGCCTACTGTGTCTTTCCTGGTATTTACAGTTCTGCCAAGACTGAGTGACTGAAGTACAGTTCTGTTAATTATTCTCAAAGCATGAATACAACATTGTCTCATCGTGTCCTCCTTCCTTCCATCCCTCCTTCTGTCACATGGAATGACGCTGGAGAGACGAAGAAGGTACGGGGAGTAAAACATTTAATAAATAACGGACATGGAACGAGACAGTAACAGCGTCAGCAAACAGGTAACAAAAACAAAATACAATTAATGCATCAGCAGGGAACAGAGCAGGGGAACTGACAAATGTAGGGGAGGAAATAAACAGATGAGTGAGTGAGTCCAGGTGAGTCCAATATCGCTGATGCGCGTGACGAGGGAAGGCAGGTGTGCGTAATTGATGACAGGAGTGCGTGATGCAGGGCAGCCTGGCGCCCTCAAGCGCCAGGGGAGGGAAGAGCGGGAGCAGACGTGACAGTACCCCCCCCCCTCTTGGGGCACCACCCGGCGTCGGTGGTGGCATGGGAGCCCAACAAACCGGCAGGAGCGTAAGATCCTGGTGAGCCGGCTGAGGCATGGGAGCCTAACATCTGGCTGAGGCAAGACGCCTGTCGATCCCACTGCAGAGAGGGAGCCCGATGATCCGGTGGAGAGTGACGTGGGATGGGAAGCCGCCGAGCCAAACGAGGCAAGGAAACCTCTCGAGCCAGCCAGGGCGTAAAAGCCCGATGGGCTGGTTTAGGCACCCCCTGTTCCATCGGCGGCAGAATCCCCCCCGACGTCACCAACAAAACAAAAAACAAACAAAAAAACCTCCGGACCGGCTGGGCGAACAAGAACCAACGATCCGGCTGAGGCCCGACGTGGGATGGGCACCATCCGATCCAACCGGGGCAAGGAAACCTCTTGAGCCAGCTAGGGTGTGGAAGCCCGACGAGCTGGCTAGGCACCCCCGGTTACATCGGTGGCGACCCAGAGCCGATGCCACCATACCAACCGGAACGCCAGTACTCCCCGATGCATCGTGTGTTGGCTGATGCATTCTGTCACATGGAATGACGCTGGAAAGAGTCAAAGCAGGTACGGGGAGTAAAACATTTAATAAATAACGGACATGGAACGAGACAGGAACAGCGTCAGCAAACAGGTAACAAAAACAAAAGACAATTAATGCATCAGCAGGGAACAGAGCAGGGGAACTGACAAATGTAGGGGAGGAAATAAACAGATGAGTGAGTGAGTCCAGGTGAGTCCAATATCGCTGATGCGCGTGACGAGGGAAGGCAGGTGTGCGTAATTGATGACAGGAGTGCGTGATGCAGGGCAGCCTGGCGCCCTCAAGCGCCAGGGGAGGGAAGAGCGGGAGCAGACGTGACACCTTTCTTCATTCCTTCCTTCCTTCCATCCCTCATCCCTCATTCCTTCCTTCCTTGTTTTCATTTCAAAGACGCCACATGTCGATTTCACTTGTCTCTCCGCACCACATTTATCATGAGACATTATGAATACGGGTGCTGTGATTCGACATGAGTTCTGTGATTATGACTGCTTTTGACAACCTTCTCCCAGCACAACTCTCTGCTACGGTGAATTATGAAGCAGAAGGAACAGCAGAGTAGCAACATTTCAAACCTACACTTATAATAATACAAAATACTCAGTCTGATTACTTTGGATGAGAGTACACCTCAGTGTCTGTGTGAGAACAGTATCTCTAATGTACCCCATGTTGCTTATAGAGCATGCAGGATCGTGGCATGATCACAGCCACACATTTTTAGTGCTTATGCTCATTCACAGATTTACCATAACACACGCTAACATAGTTTTTGCACTCAGTTACCATTGCGTAGGGTTGCAAAGCTACCGTTAACTTACAAATGTTACCGGAATCTTCTGTAGTTTTGGTAATTAACAGGTAATCTATGGCAATCTGTGGTAACTTTGATAATTTATAATTGAATAATACGTTTTAATAAATATTCCTATATCATATCTTTTTTTAAATATCTGTGCCCATGTTGTTCATGAGTTTCCAGTGGATAGACCATAATGGTTCTCTAGAGAAAATAGCTTAATTAATGAAAAAAACATCTAAGCAAGAATTTCATTGTTTTAAATGAACTCTGCAACTCTTCAAACTATTGACATTTTTCACAACTGACACCAGCTTGGTGCCAAAACATTGACGACAAAGACATACTGACATAGTAAAATAAAGGTTGATTTTTTTTTTTAAAGATAAAGAGTATTTCATGCTAAAGCCCTAATATCAGCCCTCACTGCATCTCAGTGCCAGAGGTGTCACTACAGACCCAGGTTCGATTCCAGGCTGTATCACAACTGGCCGTGATTAGGAGTCCCATAGGGAGGTGCACAATTGTCCCAGCGTCGTCCGGGTTTGGCCCGGTGTAGACAGTCATTGTAAATAAGAATTTGTTCTTAACTGACTTGCCTAGTTAAATAAAGGTTAAATAAAAAATAAAACACCAATGGTATTGACTAAGTTGATAGTTTATATTTGGATAATGTTTCACAGCTTTGACATACTTTTTTGGGTTATCATATTATTTGATATATTTTACATGTGATAAGACCACACAGAGTGCCAGAAATAATTACAGACACCTGTGATAATCGGAATTACCCAAAAGGACCACTAGATGTCTAGTGATAGATTACATAAAATCCTTGAAAGTTACCAAAATTCTGTTAGTTTACTGGTCAACTTTGAAAGATTCCAGTACTAAACCCTCCCTTTGCAACCCTACTATTGCTTGAGTAGCTTTGAAGAAAAATGCATCCAACTCCTTTTCGGACTGGCCAGTCAAATAATTGAGATTGCTGCTGCTTTCTCTGTCCATGTGGACCCAAACGGAACAACCCACTGAGTGAGCTACACATTTATCATCCATTCTTACTGCAATGTTTTATCTTCGTTTGACATTTTACTTCCTGCTTTTTGACTTGTAACCTCTCTGACCGGTTTGGGAATCACATTGAAACATGCAACTCTGTTTTTCTGTGTTAGGCTAGACTAGGCAGCCCCCAGCTGTCAGCCCATATAAGGAGTCCCACTCCAGAATCACAAAGAATCTCATTTTCTGTTTTAAGACCAATGACTGGA